>NC_056717.1:11763756-11773640 GCF_018831695.1 Puntigrus tetrazona | reverse complement strand
AAAAAAAAATATATATATTTCTTAAACATATACATGCATGAGTTTGTATTTAGAATAAGTATACACAGTACAAACACATATAATATGTAAACAAAAACTTTTATCTTGAATGCGATTAATCACGATGACAGCACTATATGAATCTAATGATTGTGGAGAAAAAGGAATTTCAAAAAACCATTATGAATGTATAGTCTAAACAACATAACACTTCTGAGAGGAAAAATGTACCTTTATTTTTTTTAGTAATGAGTCAGTGAACAGTAAACACATTCATGATATGAAATGGCTTGTGAATGAATTCCAACATGTTAAACATTGTGCATCAATAGACAACAGAGTCTAAGATACGTGTAGACAGATCAGGTTTTAACGAGATAGATTTTGATACGCAAGAACTAGTGCGAAAGTTATTGTGGCAAACAAAAACAAAATCATTTATTCAGTGCCTCTGAGACATGGTACAGCACAAACTGGTTCAAAAAAAAGACTAGAAGCCCACAGGGTTGTACTGAATACATCAGTAGCACTACAGTGGATTAGGTGTCTGAAATTCCATATGGATAGAAGATAAAGTGTCTTCATAAAACACATCTGTCTCTCCCAAACAACACTGTCAGCAGCTGTTTCATCAGTGAAAAGCACCAAATGCGAGCAAAGCCTCCGAAATGTCCAATGATTTATAGGACATGTAACCGCTATTTTTGAGTAACAGAATTTTTTACATTAATATTTGTTACAAAAATCTTGCAGCTTCCCGTCTATACTTAAATCATTCACTTTGCTTTATCAAAACTTCTGGAATCAACCAGAAGTGCAAAACAATGACACTAAGAAGAATGTCCATATGAAATTTCACATTAATCACAATAGAAAAAACACGCAGTGATCCCATAAATGCAAGAGAAGTATTTAAAATATTTTTTTGTTTCGTACAAAAACCTTTTGAACAATAAATTTTGAATTATTCAAAGCATCTTCTTTTTGCCCACTTGAGCTTTTTCAGGAGATTGGGTACAGTTAACTATTTCAGTTTTGCACTTTTATCTGTATGTAAAGGTATTAAAAAGTGCTCACTAAAATAGAAAAAAGTATGGTTTACGGTTTTAAATCATATTTTAGCTCTCTTTATTGCAAAATAAATATTTTCTCTTTTTAAATTCTAAAACTAAGGTGTCAGGTTTGCTCCTCGATATCCAACAAACCTTGGATATAAATGGAAATGGACAAGGGAAAAAAGTAACACAAAAAATATAGCTAAAATTGGTTAAATATACCAATTAAGACATCTTCAAAAAAAAAAAAAACAACAACAACAACACAAATGACAAACAATTCATATACAAAATTTTATATGGATACAGTTAAAAACACTGCCTCAGTTGGCCTCACTTCTCCGGTTTAACCCCCTGAAAAATATGTGCCAATGCCCTGAGAGAGAGCAAACACCTCCACGTTCAACCTGCCTCTTTGGCGTTACGGTGAGGGAACAGATGACTGGCAAATTCTCCTTAAGGCAGACTCAGTTCTTTTTAATATTTTTTATCATTTTCTTTTTTTTCTCCATTCGTTAGGTACAGGCATCTACTGGAGTGAAACTGGGCCTGTATAAACAGTTGTGTCGAGTGTTCAAAGGCTCTTTAGGACGGCTTTATTTCTTGGATTGTGTCATGTAGCTGTTCTCGATGCACAGCACGATGTAGGAACTGGAGCAGCTGCTGGAAGTCTGCTGGAGGAGTTGGCCAGCCTGCAGAGACGAGGCCAAGCCCGTCACCGCACGGTCTCCGGCCCTCCACGTCTCACAGTAGTTATCCGTCTGTCTGTGACCCCTGCCATTGGACCCATGCCAGATCATCTTCTCTGGCCTAAAGGATAGAGGAAGAAAAGTTGTCATTTTAGGCGGCATAAAGTAGCCTCGGACTGCATTCGAAACCAGGAACACCTTTTCAAAATTGGATTGCATGACTGTGGGATGAGGATGGACAGGTTTTTAATCCATAATCCATAATTTTGTTTACAAGGTACCAGACAGCTACAATGAGTCCAGTCAATTGTTTAAAGATTTAGAATAGAGCGAAAGAATCGCCTTAAAGATAGAATAATAGACAAAGTTAGATAGATAGACAGACAGACAGACAGACAGATAGATAGATAGATAGATAGATAGATAGATAGATAGATTTTATATTGCATTCATCTGTAGCTCCAGTACTTTTAAAGGAAAATGAAAAGTGACAGGACACTCTGCTGAGGGCTCTGTTTGAAGGGTTCACAGGATCAGCCAAAGTCACTGGCGCTCACCAGGCACTGTCCCGCAGGACATCTCTGCCATCAAACGAGTAGATAGGAGCACTGTCCTTCATCCTGCTCTCTGAGTCACTGAAGAGAGACTCCCAGCTTCTGAAAAGGACTTGATCCTGCAGGAGAAAAGATAAGAAACATTCAAGATTATCTAGTGAGCTCACTGGGTATGTTTGGTATTGAAGAATTGTCAAAGTTATCAAAAAAATCTAATGGAAAAAAAAACAGTGCAGTATCCTTTGTTTTAGGGAAGATAACAGAGAACAAATTGCATGAGTTTGGAACCATTCAAAAAGCATTGAAATATATTTAAGAATTATACATTTCAACTTGACCGCATGATCAAAACCGAAGACAACATCCTAATTTAGTCCCTAAAATTGTTATTTATTACTTTAATAACCTTGAATTAATATCTGTATAGGTAATGTAATACACAACAGGCATATTATTTGTTTACTCAAACTAAAACTATAAAAAAAGAATAATTAAAATATATATGTATTGACGTACTTAAAAACTTTCAAACTTCAAATTCGAGGACATATTTTAAATCTTATATTATAGTAGTATTTAATTAATACAAAAACAAAAACAGCCCTGCTACACACCTTGAGGTTAACAATTGGTAATGTCTCTCTGTCAGATTTGCGAACTATACTGTAGAGATCCTGAAGTTTGGATGACAGGAAGGCCCTGAACGTTCCCTTCAGGCCCACAGCCCGAGCCTGCTGGAAGCACAGGAAGTCTGCCCCACGAATGCCTCTCATGTTGCCCACTTGTGGAGAATTCAGGGCAATAAGATGTAGCTGTACAGAAAATGAAAATGGCGTCAAAAAGGAAATAAACACAGAGGGCCGGTGTGAATGTTGCGATGAAGTTGACTAAACTAACCCCTGGTCCAGAAGTGTGGACGTGGCCTTCTGGTTGACCGACAGGGGGGCTGGGACGGCGGGCTGGAGTGATGGGGTTCCTCTCTGGTTGTACGGGGTATCTGTGTGGTTGTACAGGATCAGTGTACCTGTTATCAGTATAGGGTGGGTATCGTGGGTCAGGGTAACGGGAGTCAGGTGGACTGGGGTTTCTGTTCTCTGGCTCCCTCCTTGGAAATTCGATCGGCGGCAGCGGTGGAGAAATCTGCTCTGCTCCATTGTTAGCTGTGTGGTCTTGGGAATAGTGAACAACAGGGGGCGGCTGGACCGCTGCCACTTCATTGTCCTGAGGAAGAGCCAAAAAGCTAGTCATACCTTCAGGAATTGATATGCACATCCACTAATTCCAACCTCCTTTGATTAAACTGTGGGTGCTTATTTGAATGCTAAAGCATAAAAAAGAGCTTTATTTGCACTGCTTACCAGCTCTCCATATAAGGGTTTATAATCTCCAAGCTGCAAATAAAAGGAAACTGTGTTAAAATTTGAGAAGACATGTTAAAAAAAAGAGTAAATCCTTACACTGTAATGTTTTGATAAATAATGCATAAATGTAATGACAAATAAGAAGGCATAAAATGATGAAAAAAATCTAGTTTAAAACACCATGTTCCTAGAAATATGTGCATTCATGATGCTGTGCATTCTATATCTGAAAACAACATTGTTATTTAATATTATCATAGTATAATTTTGATTTAAAGGCTCTAACAATGGCAAGTGGTGTGACCAATTTAAAACAGTGATAACATTTTATAACACCTGGTGTGCATTTGAGTGCTTAAATAACTACTTTCCAAATAAAATGACAGAATGATCTTTTTATTTTCCAAAACGTCTTCAAGCTAATTTTTTCATTTACAATTATTAAATATGATCAGGTTTTGGCAGGGTTATCTCATCTGAGAAACAGAACAAATCCTGCCATGCCATTTTTAAATGAAGTTACTGACCCTGACAGTCACAATATTTATGATTATGACTTAAATATCATTTCATGTTTTATGGTTTACTTGTCACATAAAAACAAAATCTGTATGTTGGTTATACAACAACATTAACTCAGATTTGGCACTTAAAGATAAGTTTAACAATAACTTTTTTATAAATATAAATGATCATTAAAAATGATTATCAAAGTAATTTTATGTATGACATTACATTTATACATTTTTTTTTTTGCAATAAATGAAAAGGCGTGAATAAAAATGAACACAATACCATCACTTGTCTGACTCCATTCCGAACTTTGAGGTAGAGGTCATTTCTGTCCAAAATGTAAATCAAAGCACCTTCATTCTGACTGCGTGCTGTGGCTATCATTATATCATAAGACCTCAAGAAAGTCACCTGCTGGCACATTTAAAACCATAGGTATGATTAAAGTATAAAGTATCAAGTGTGTAATCATATATATGCGATGTTAGTGGTTTCTTTCATCAGTGTCCCACACTCACCCCAGATCCAGTGCCAGGAATTCCTGGTGGGCCGGGGGGACCTGGAGGTCCGGGAATACTGAGTGCTAAAACAATCAAAAATCATACAACATGGTCTGTTATTTAAGTTCCTCAAAAATATTCTGTTTATTAACCGCACTCATTTTTTCTTACGTGGTCTATAGGCTCCTGGCAATGACGGTGACCCTGGAGGACCAGGCGGTCCAGGAGGTCCTGGGTTTCCTGGACGACCATCATAACCAACTCCAGGTTGTCCTGGTGGGCCCTGCGGTCCAGGGGGACCTCTGATTGAATCTCCTTTAGGTCCCTGGAAAAGATCTCTTTGATGAGGCCATCCATATATAGGTAAGTACTCTATTTACATTGTGTCTAAAAATACCCCATAGTACTTACGGTAGGTCCAGGGTTTCCTGGTGGTCCTTGTACAGCTCCAAAACGAGGGTCATAAAATCCACCTCCTGGCTCTCCTTTCTCTCCTTTAACACCAGACTCACCACGCTCCCCCTTCATCTCATTCTGACGAAACAGATGCCATGTTTTCCAATGGATAAATCATAATGCTTCATCATTACTTTCGTTTAGAGAATGACATACCTTTAGGGCGTATATATCAAAGTTAGAGGAAAAACCTGTGGGAAAATGAGAGGATATTGCGTTAAATACATTAAACAGCACAATATCTTTTACAGTGATTTCATAGTGATGTCAAGCTAGTGAGTCAGGGTACTTTAGCTAGAGAGTCGCTAACATTTCCAGAGGCAGAGACAGCCTTGTTATTCCCAGCTCCTATTGACCCCGAATGTCTACAAATAGCAACAGTGGTAAATTTTACCTGGAACACCAGGAGCTCCCTGGTCTCCTTTCTCTCCTTTCGTAGCTTAAGAAAACAAAACAACAAAGTTGTCAAATATATTATTATTAAATTTCTGTTCAAATCAATATGAGATGCTGTTCTCAATCCATTTTTCTCCTTTAAGTGAATTTTTTTAGTTTTTAGGGTACAAAATGTAGGTTGGGGCTTGATTTTATCCATTGGGAAATGCTTCATTCATTACAAAAGCAAAATTCATTACATCAGCAGTATGAAAGCAGATTTGTTTTAGAAACCATTTGCAGTCAAATCATGTACAGTAATATCACAAATGTACTTTAACAATGTAAATAAGAGTACATTTTGATTTCACGTTGACTTTATGGACCTTGTGAGAAAATATCGTTTGATCAGCTGCTGTGAGACGAATGACTGTAACAACCTACCTGGATAGTGCCTCGAATAATCTTCATATCTCTGAAATGGAAAAAGAAAATTGAAGAATATTGCTGTTGCAATCATGAACACTTCAATTCAACATAGCCAGCCTATGGAGCTCATTTTGCAACATTTCATGCATGAATTACAGCTTATTTGACACAAAAGGAACTTACACCAAATCTGTCCAAGGGCACAGCAGGTCCAGGGGGACCAGGGGGTCCTGGGGGACCAGGAGGACCCTTGAAAAGACCCAAAATAGCTTATGAGGGAAAAGCTATCTATATAACAATCAACAAAGGAACAAACTAGATTTATTTTCAAATTGAAGAGCTTGTGGTGTACTGACTTGGTAGCCATATTCAGAGCCTGACCCTGGTTCTCCCTTCTCTCCTTTGTATCCGTTCACACCTGGACGGCCCTACAACCAGAAAATGAATTTATTAAGTGCACAGTCAGTTAAATATGTTGTTGTCTGTCATGGAGTATTTTTTGTTGATGAAAGCTGAGAAACTTACGGGTCTGCCTGGCATTCCAAATTCACCTTTCAAACCAGAAGGTCCAGCTGGACCCTGAATAAAATAAGGTGCGATTTAGATGTTGCTCAGGATGTTTCAAATATACAATAGTGTTTACTTCAAACTTAAAGAAAATACAAATACAAACATACAGAAGGTCCGACTGGTCCAGCAAGCCCTCTCTCACCCTACAGAGAGAAAAAAAATATTTTGATCTACAGTACTAAAATGTTTGTACACCTATTTAATCTTTAGCTTTTTTTCAAATTTTTGAATTTTAGTTAAGTCAGTAGGTAGTATATTTTTGGTTATTCATACAGAAAAAAACAGTATTTGTGGCGGATTAGGTTTGTACCTGCATCTATGATAGAAACATATAGTAATATCAAAAATAATAAACATCTGATATTAGGACATCCCCAAAATATGTGAAAATTTCTCTCCAATATGAAGACCAAGAAGTTGCCAATTGTTGTTTACATATATTTTCCCAATCCTCAGTTGAGATGGTGGTTGGTTCAGCCTTGCAAGCAAAAAATAATATTTTATCTAGAGCACTCCTATTTGGATCTCCATTGATCCCTTTTTTAATTTTCTGACTGAAATGTCTAAGATATCTGTAAAAATCTTTGGAGTCTAAATAACATTTTTCTTTCAGAGAATTAAAGTCTAATATTTGTCCTTTATGTATGATTGAACAGTAAGCAATGATTCCTTTCCTAGCCCATATTTTAAAATCAGTCAAAAGTATTTGGTTTAAAATCAGGATATACAATTCATTTTCAAACAAAAAACAAAACAAACCTTTTGGCCTGTCAGTCCACCAAGGAAGAGTGGGTTTCCATCAGGTCCAAGAATTACTCCGGGTTCTCCTTTCTCACCCTACAAACAAAGTAATTTTTGCAGTAGTGAACTCAAGCACTTCATTTTAGGATTTATGTATTGGTTTTTGCTTACAAACCTTAATGCCATAGCCTGGTGAGCCAGGTTCTCCTCTGTCACCCTTTGGTCCCACTGGGCCCTGTATGGTGAAGTAGATTGTGCATAAGATTGATTAGAAGATACATAATTCTCACTACAAAGTTTATATATATGCAATGCAGTACTTACTGGAAAGCCTGCTTGACCAGGAAGACCACCCCCTCCCTGAAAATAATATAAATAATATATACATATTACAACATCTAGTCTGTATTTCAATGCCAACAAGACATAAGGTATCCTAATGCCATCTATCATATTAACAATAAACTACCAGAAGAAACATTTTCACACCTGAGGACCTGGTCTTCCAGTTTCATCATACTGTAAAAAAAGTGAAACAGTTTAAATTAAAACATGAATCATTATCGGCAAAAAGCAACATGCTGTAAATGTGAAGACTTACATTTTCAGAATAACGATAAATAATTTGTCCAGGTTGTCCGGGGGGGCCGGGTGGACCTGGGAGTCCACTTCCATCTCGACCAGGTTCACCCTAAACAAATGATCACATTTAACAATGATTAAGTAAGTAATTTACAAATTCAAAGTCACTAAACCACTTCAGACCAAAAGTAAGCTCACCCTATCACCTCGGTCTCCCTTGTCGCCCCTTGGTCCCTGCAGGAAAATGCAAAACACCGAAATCAGCCTGAAGTACTGCACATCAGAGTGGCTGTTTAATAAATTTGCAATTAGGAGTTTTATTAAAACGAAACGCACCTGTGGTCCAGGGAAGCCGTCCAAACCAGGCTGGCCATCTTTTCCCTGAGCTCCCTCACTGCCTTTCTCACCAGGAAATCCTTGTAAGCCAGGTTTACCCTGAGGAACAAGATATAAATAAATTTAAAAAGGTATGATCTAAAGTTAATATATTTAGGATAGAAATTTTATTTGAACAAATAAATAAAGTCTTACTTGTGGTCCTGGGGCACCAGGAGGTCCCTGAAATCAAATAGGATTGCAGTAAATAAACTGCTACATACAAACAATGGTAAATAAAAGTACAATAGAAAAACAAACCTGGATTCCTATCGGTCCTCTTACTCCAGGGACTGAACTGAAGTGAACGCCAGAGCCCTCCATATCATCCTGAACATACACAGAACTCAATATTTCTGCATTGTTCCTAAAGACTGTGAGACGCTGAGTATGATAGACTCTACTTACAAAACCAACATGATAGCTTGGGCCAGGAGGACCAGGGGGTCCTGGAGGTCCAACAGGTCCCATTGGTCCTGGAAGACCAGCAAGTCCACCCTCTCCAGGAAGGCCAGCGGCACCAGATGAACCTTTGGCACCCTTTAAAGACAAGGAGAAAGAAATTAATGAAAAAGGTGACTACTAGATAATTAGCTTTTAAGACACCAAGAGCACAGCATGTTACTTTGCACTTTCATAGAATGCATCAACAAAGCAATGTCACAAAGAGTTCACACTAATATGAGTATAGTAATGTAATGTTACAATTCATGTATTAGAACTGTAGAGTAGAAAGTTGAGATGTTTGTGAAGAAAATCGATTGACACACTCAAGACCTGCTACCTGCCACCCTGCAGCTTTAGAGGAGAAGGATGAGGTAGAGTAGGAGAGAAGATCATAGAGATAGCTGGGAAAGTAGGAGTTTTGCTACAGAGACAGAAACATAAAAGAACCTTGAGTGGGTTTGACTGTTTCAGAAAAAGCTGTTTTCTGAAACAGCTTTCCACACTGTGTCCTAACTAGGCGTGACACAATAAAGCAATGTTATTCTTCAATTTTTCTTCAACAATGGGCACTTCTGATTATGAACAACTACTCTACAATGTCATTTCCACTACATTTCAAAGTATGCACTGTGTGTGAAAGCAATCTGGCGTGGAAATGACCATGGCGGAAATGACATTTTCAAGAGTTCTGGATTAAAACGACTTCTTTTTATTCTTTCTTTGGCAAAGTTACAGTTTGATTGAAAACAGTGCACAATAAAAAAAAATCTGGCATGAAATAATATTTATCTTAACGAAAACATAAATTTTAGGAATTCCGTCTGCTTGGTAACAAAGAACACCAACATCTAATTAATTGTCATAAAGTATTGTAGACACTAAAATGGTTTACGATTATTTTAGATTGCCATGTGTATTTTTATGATTGCAATGTATTTTTATTATTAAAAAAACCCCAAACATTTATTAATAGGTTGTCATGGTTTAAGACTAAATGTCTGGTTCTTTGAAAAAGATTAAAACATCTCTACATAAGAGATAACTGAAAATAGCTCAATCAAATAAGTTTTAATGTGAGGAAAAAAAAAACATTTGAAAGTCTAAAAAACGCACAGGTAAAACTGACACAGCTAAAAAAATTGACAGGTTTGTATTTGTGATTTTGTACAGTGCAATCTCACTTATATAAAATCCTGATCCACAAAACTATTATATATATATATATATATGTTGTTTT
>NC_056717.1:11762579-11763656 GCF_018831695.1 Puntigrus tetrazona | reverse complement strand
GAATGCTTATCTTCATATAATTGCATATACAAAAGGGAATAAATACATACACCTGGCATTTGATGTGCAATAGCTCATATCAAAAGCATTTCTTGTATTCTTAAAACTACAAACATGCAAACTGATCACGCAAAACAATCCTAACATGCACATGCATGCACGTTATAATCAGTAAATACTGCTAATGTCATGCCTGGAACTTAATTACATATTATTAAAAGTAGCAATGCACCAGTCATGTAATGCCACTTTCAACCGAGCTACTTTAAGGAGCTCAGAGGCCTAGCTTGCATCACAAGAACAGGACAATGATCCCGTCCCACTGGCCAAAATGTTCCTTTTAAGCACCTTTTGTTGTTAGTGATCAATACCGTTTGTGTGATATTCAGGTGAGCAATTTGATTCAATCCCAAATAGCATTCAGTATTTATGCCAATTTTTAGAATCTATGCTATACACGTCCACTTGAGGGAACTGCTGGGCGAAATCCACCAGGCTGGAGGAATTCGTGCTGCTTGTTGATTTTGTTACTTTGAGTCCACCTCTTCAGCAGGCCATCTAAAAAGATCCATTGTGCCCAGGTTGTTTGGTAGGCAGGATAGGGTGGTCTCCAGTTTCACTGACATTTGCTTGAGCCAATGGTGCTTTCCTCCTTCCCGTCACAGGCAAGAAGGAAAAACCCCAGAAAATCTGATAATCCAAAAGGCTCTGGTATATTTGGGATTGACCAAAGGATCTTCTCACCGAATATCATCATCCATTTGAACATTTGGGACCAGATAAGGTAAATATCTCTATTAATGCAATGGAAATAACTTCATGCGAGTGTACTGACCGCTGTGTGATGAAGATGGGGGTGGAGGAAGAAAACAGAGAGAGGAGAGAGACAGAGGTGATCGATTAGTTATGCACTCCGTATGTTGAAATATGGTAACAGTTCATAAAAAGCGTATAAAAAAAGTCTACTATTTATTATTCTAGGTTATTATTCACTCACTCTAAGCATTTCAGAAGAATCTGAAAAGAAAAATGCTAATGTTTATGCTAAATACAGTACCCTTACAAACAAAAATGAAT
>NC_056717.1:11761635-11762529 GCF_018831695.1 Puntigrus tetrazona | reverse complement strand
AAAAAAAATTAAGTCTGGCTAGATTGATATCTTAAATTTGATTTTATGATTGAGCATCTGTAAGAATGGCTACAAAATTGTCATATAGTGCTTCTAATATAAGCTTCTTATTTAAGTACTTAATTTATTCAATTTACTAAAACTCTTTATATTTGTTTGAATGAGTAGATTAAATCTAATTAAAGTGTGAAAATTATAGTATTGTTCTCAAAAACGTTTTTAGGTTGATGAACAAATATGCTATTTTTGGTTTATTTATAGTTTTACGTATATGTGCTGTTGCCTATTACATATAAGCACCGTCCCAGGCTGAATTGATTGTTTTAATGCACCATGTGAGTCACCGGCAGCGGTTGTCAGGTACTACTAACCCTGTCGAGGTTGTCAGTAATTGTTTACATGTTTAGGCCTTCCGGTTGCGATGCCAGGTACAGACTCCCACTCAAACCGAGCAGGTTTCATCCAGGAGGAGCAGCTACGTGTAATGTCACTCATTCTCCACGAGGTGGCGTATTTAACTACTGGGTGATGACCTAGTGCCGCATTAAATGCCAATTTTATGTTTTCTAAAATTAGCAAAAAGAAAAAAAAGTATAATAAAAGAAAGTTTTATCAAAACGGTTTGTTCTAAAACGCATTTATATTCTGAGGAGCATAAATCCGATTGGCTAAGATCTAATTTAAGTATGGCTTATGATAGGCCATGATTTTATTTTATTTTTTTTTATTTTTTTTACATTTAGGTATTGTTTTTAGTATTTTTTTTATTATTTACACCGAAAACTGTTAATTTAAATTAGATTGTTAACATTTTATAGGATGTTGCTTAAAAATGATGTTACAGACTTTAGCCAGCAGGGGGCAGATTTTACAGACCCCCATAATTAAAAAAAC
>NC_056717.1:11759989-11761626 GCF_018831695.1 Puntigrus tetrazona | reverse complement strand
AAAAAAAAAATACATTTAACCCGCTGTCCGTAATTCGTCTATATTTTTGCACTTTTTTCCTAATTATTTTTCAAAATAACTACGCCGTATTGTTTCCGTTTCTCAGTCGCGACCGATGAAAATATCCAAGATCGCGAGGAATCCATTAAAAAGATCCGCTGGATTTTTAAAGTGGCAAGCCAAAAGGAAACGCCTCAATTCTTCAGACGTGGTTCTAGCTTTCCTTGAGGTAATTTCCCAGCAAGGTTCAACCAAGCAAGCGCGGCAAATCCAGTAGAAGAAAGAAAAAGCCTTAAGATCCTTGGTTAGACAAAAAAGCATATTTCAAACTTACATTGACATGATGCTAGGTACGAAGTCACTGCGAGCAGCAACAGAATCCGGGTATCCACAAAGCTGAGCATGTCTACACCGACATGCAGACTCCTTGTGCTGCAGTGCCCTGGTTTAACTACTTCAAGCAGGCATACAGTTGTGGTATAAACTCCAAACTTAGCAGGAACCTGCTGCCGTGATGCTAGAATAATAAAGACCAACCAGCTCTATTTATATGGCAGGAGGTTCCCTTGACTGCGTGTCCAGAGTGCGCCCCCAAACCAATGGGAGAGAGAGACTCNCTCTCTCTCTCTCTCTCTTTCTCAGACTTTGGCAATGCTCTGACAATGATGACGAGTACAACGTTTTAATTAGATCCATTCTTTTGAGGACGTGGACGTGGTCGAGCTTTATAAGAGAAAAGCTTACCGTTTTTCTCAGGCTATTCAATGGCGCGCGCGTAGCTCACGGGTCCGAGCGCGCCCGGCGGACGCTCATGGCACGCTTTGCGCATCTGGCGCGTCTTCTTCGCAACGCGCTCCTGACCCCGGATTCGCGAGAGATACATCTAACCGAGGGAAGCTCGCTGTGTGCAGGCGTGATAAGTTTCAAAGTTCAATTTGAAGTGTTAAAATACCAAAATATCGCCAATACGCGCACGGAACTGTGGCATATTTTTGTCTTTTATTGTGCATTAAACGTACCTGCTTTGCCATGCAGACAACGCACTCAAATCCTCACTGTCATAGCGTGCAATTCATTCTGACTTTGTCCAAGTAAAGCTCTTCTAAACCATACGCTGTTATGTGGATCACCAACCTTTCCCTTGGATCTGTTATGTTATTTAGATTTGCATTCAATGGAATTCGGCCAAAAATTATTCTTCTTCAGTGATGAACGCTTCTAAGTCATGATCATTTTCAAAAATTGAAAATAATAATTATAGGACAATAACACATACAAAAGACTGAGTGTAAAAATGTTACATCGTATGACATTTGGGATTGATTTCTGGTTTACTTATTATTTATAAAGAAAATTAACATTGGAGCAATTTGTTCAAAATATTGCAAATAATAAAAAAAACAAGTCAGTGTGAAAAAGTCAGTGTGGCATTACTGACATGCAGGAAGCCATTTTGTTGTCATGTGACAGTGACGACCCCTTTAGACCCCCACGACTTAAAACTGACTTTAAAGTATCACATTTTTGTTATTTTTATGAGTCAGGTTTTGTCTAATGTGTTTGAATGCTATGTTTGGAAACTTTAACCTATTGATATAATATATATGCGCGCACATACACACACACACACACACACA
>NC_056717.1:11687155-11759889 GCF_018831695.1 Puntigrus tetrazona | reverse complement strand
GACAATAGATTGTCAAAGTGGTCTTGGTCAGAACCCTTCCCCCAACTACAGTTTTATTGATGACCATATACAAAGCGCCAAATTACCTGTATATTTGAATTATCAGATTAAAATGTAGTAAATCTGTGTATTTAAACCTTTTAAAAAATGAGGTAGTGTTCGATTTGTTTCGTAGTTGAGCTGAATCAAAATACAATTGCATTAATTGTGTTGCATGATTTTTGAATTTGAAAGTGCTGTGTTTAACATCTGGGCTATAAGACTGTATGGCAGACAGAGAGGGTTGAGTGCAGAGAGTCGGATCCTGTATTCTCTCTATGGGGACTGAGCATAATAATGGGAATGAGAATGAAAGCTTCATGTTGGCCAGAAAGCTAGGGCTTTCAAAACTTATTTGGTAGATCATTTTCACAGTTGTGATATTGAGCATCCTCATGCATGGAGCATACAGAGAGGCTTGATCTCCCCAGTTATCCTTTTTCTGTTATCAGTCTTACTTTCCACAGCTGTGTAATTACTGCTGTTGTATCCTCTCAGGCCAAGAGATCAGCTGTCTGTGTTTTTCACCTGTTAGCTCCTTTCAGGCATCATATTGAGAACATGGTTGTGCTGAGAAGCTTCGCTTCCTCATTTTATTAAAGGAACACTCCACTTTTTGGGAAGTGGAAGCATTCTCAGCACTCCCCAGAGTTAATAAGTTATATCATGCAGCACCTGTGCGGTCTTGAGTACAAATACAACTACAGAAGAAGTCAAGTTTTAAATATTGAAACCTTTGGTAATTTTTTTTTAATGCAATGCACTGCTGGTCTAACAGGATTTGAATGATCTATGCTAGAAAGCTCTTTAAAGAGTTCTTTCACCAGGCCGGAGATCAACAGTGATTACAAAACTAGTAAAAACTCAGCAGTAGCTCCCAGGGGACTTAGAGTCTATTTCCAAAGAAACAACAACTGTTCCTTTAAGCTGCAATTTGCTATATTGCCATGAAAATGGTCAGTGTTGATGCATTTTTAGTCTGGATATATTATTTATAAACACATCTTCTATTATGTATTTAGTAATATTTATTTATTTATATACTTTTTTGTAATATTTATTTGTTTTAAAATTAATAATAAAGTGCAATATTAGACTGATATTTGGTATAATGAAGAAAAAAAAAATAACATAATCATTGAATCATCATAAAATAATGTCCAGGAAAAATACTTTTGTATGGGGTGAACAAAAGCCAGTAAAATGTAATAAAATTGTTGTGTGACAAAATAAATGTAAGATTATTTATTAAACAATAAATGATTTGTGTATAAAATGATGCACTGAAACCTTTTTGAACACTGACTTGACTTATATGTGCTGTAATGGCTAATAAAAGGCAGAACAATCATAATAGTTCATGATTCATCATAATATTTTCAGTATGTGCAGCAGTCTTTGGATTTTATTAAAAGCCAGGACAGGATTTATGAAATTAAAGAAGTCTTTGATCTGATTAAGATGTACCTTAAACTCTAAACAGAAGCCTTGTTATACATGGCCCCAGTGCTAGCCGTATTCTTATTCACCGGGGACCTAAGGGTTGTTTTCGAAAAATTTGAGCAGTAATTGGCTGGGAAATACTTTCTTGAAGCGCTTGTGCTTTTGTAAGCTCTGTGCCATCAGCACTTTTGTGGAACCCTCTGAAAGTTTATGGAAGTGAAGGAGATTTTTTTGTGTTAATTTGTTGAGCCAGAGTTACATTTAATTTCAATCCTCTGTTCCTCTCATGAGCTAGGTTGGTAAGGCTACAAAACTGTACCGTAAAACATATCACATACGTAACTGCATGGAAAATATCAAAACTGAGATGTTACATAATGCAAGAGAACTTCTGTTGAGAGAGTGCATCACAAGGAGCACTGTTAAGACAATAGATCAGCTACCCGAGCAGAGAAGTGTCTTTAAGCCTGGTGCCTCCTGTAGGAATGGTGACAAGAAAGATGGATGAATGTGTGCTCGAGTGTAGCTACTTTGAAGGATTAAAGGGCCAAATACCCGCTGGTAAAAATTAAAGCAAACTTCACATGTTCAGTATGTACAAGCACCATAGCATATGTGATAGCATATTCTGTGTGTTTGCCAGCTGCATGTAGTCCTTTGTATTTCCATCATGTTTGTTTAACCAGTGGAGGTGTAAAGAAGCCAGAACTATTAAGAGTGTGTGTGAACTACAACCCCCATCCAGAATCTTCTGTAGCTGCTTAACTGATCTAACATACCATTCACCATGCTTTGTTGTGACTGTGTTTTTTTGTAAAATGTATGGCCGTCACTGCATTAGAAATATCAAAAATCAGAAGTTGTATTTACTTTCAGGAACAACAAACACGGTTATAAAAAAAAACCTTACCAGGGCTCTATAAACAAACTTATAGGGTAAGACAAACAATTAAAATAATTAAAATTAAGTTCTACACAAATTGGGTATTATTTTTTAAAATGTCAGTTTTTGTTTGTTAAAGAAAATATAGTTCAATATAAACATGAGGAAGCACACATTAACACAAATCAATGTATTGATTATTTCTGTTAATAAAGTTTTGTAATATAGAGAGCCTTTGATTATTTTATCTGACAACGGAGAGCCTTCAAGTCATAAAGAGTCAAAACCAGTTTCGTATTTTACAAGTATTCAGACCCTTTCTGAGATTGGCATGTAGTTTCTAAACCTTTGACCTTCACGAATATTTCTGTTCCTTTGTCCATACCACGAAGACACTGGACTCTATTGAATTTATTGTATGAAACACAAAAACAACACTGTACCTGAGTTCACCTCTTAATAGTTATAATTGCGTTTTGTTGAGAGCACAGATCTCATGTCAGAAAGGTTTGATCACTCTTTTGTTGATTCTATGACTGGGGTACCTTTCCGTCATTCTGATTCATCTGGTTTCACAGCATTTGGTAATTCACATAGCCTGTAGGCATAACCTTTCAATGCGGCTCTCAGAAGTTGCCCACGTCCTGATCAGGGTTGCATACCCCTCAGTTTGGATTTCTGCATCAGTGACAGCTTGGCTGTACTCCAGGCTATGTACGTTACTTGCTCACGGGACCTGTCATTGAGCAGGAAGAAGATCTTAATCACCGCATAAGTTTGATGGCATTCTCTTCCCTAAGCTCATGCTGAGTTCAGGAAAATTCTACCAGGAAGGGTGGACTCCTGCCCCCCACTGTCTCACTTTCACTCACCACTGATCTTAGGGCTCACGGGTAATACTCACGAGACAAAACTTTGTCAGTTCGAAGAACAGGTCAGCTACATTTAGTGTTCCTGTTTTTTCTATTCTGGCTTGCCATTGCTAACAATGTATCCTCTTTAGTATTTACACCCAACACTGGACAGCACATAGAGATAATGAATCTCTCTGTATGTGAGGTTGAGCATTCATTTATGTTTTTCGCCATGTTCCTGCTGGCACAGGGACAGATGCTGGCTCAAGTTGCTCTGCTTATGGAATGTGAGAATCATTTGAACAAATACCCACTTGTAACATTGAAAATTACAAAGGCTCATTTATTCTTTCCTGTACACATGCAGTGGCTTGTGTTCTCTGCTGAGGACAACAGCGAACTAGAGGCGAGTATAACCTCCTCTAGACAACAACAAATCCAACACAAGCAATGGTATTGATCACGGTACCTCCTGTATAATGATTTTATAAGAAAGCGATTGAAACAAGTAGTCCCTTTAAGTGGCCTACTCACTTTAGAAGGAAGATTTTATTGACCTCAAAAGAATTTCACATGGTCAGTTTGGGATATTCAGGGTTTCAATGGAGGAGCTCAAATGTTATGAAAGTAGTACCTTTTTAGTAACCCATCCACTAAACTGACTATTCCATCCTGGGCTTGGGATCGAAAACTATTGGTGTAACATTAAAAAAGATACCTAGATCATATTTACACTATATATATTTCTGTTTGCATTTTGTTTCTTTCAGACAAGTTAACCAAGGAATTCCAAGCAGTAGCAGTTTTGAGTTAATTGCTGGTAATATTCACTCACCCCATATTGTCCAAATGTTGTGTCTTTCTTTCTTCAGTCAAAAAAACCCTAATTTTTCAGAAAACATTCCAGGATTGACATTCTTCATAGTGACTAGTAGGAGCCAATGGGTTGGGAAGGTCTAAATTGCTGCAAAGGACTCTACATGATCCCAGCGAGGAATGAGATCTTATCTAGCAAAAAACAAAACAAAATGTAATGCTTTATTTTGTGGATGCAATATAGAGCTATTGCAGATGTTATTAGTTTAAAAGTAAATATTTGTCAATTTCACTAGAATGACTCCTTACTCCAGCTGGGGTGGTGTAGAATACTTTCAGAAATAGAACTAAGAAATAGCCAGTAAGACCTTCCAGCTACAGATCTCATTGATATAATAGAAAAAATATAGGAATGTTTCCTCAAAAATATGTTGTTTTTAGAGCCGAAGAAGAAGACATGCATATCTTGAATCAACGATAGGTGTAGAGCAGTGCTTGAGACATTTTATTCTACAAGTGAACTAATCCTTTAATTATGCCATTTGTACTTGCATTTTCATTTGCTAAAAAAATTGCTTAATTTATAATAATAATGTCTTTATTTCTGAGATTCACTCATTTGGTCCTTTTGCTAGACCAGTAGACTGCTTCCCCTCCTCTGCATTAAAGGGTCAAGTTTGTCTGGTTAGCTGGTCTCATTAGCTCCTGTAGTAGATTTTGTACATCCTTATGACTGCAAAAAGCATGCTTCTGGAGCAATACTTTTCAGCTCAACAGCTACCAATGAGATAATGGGTATGTAACTGATGGCTTTATCTGGTATTCACAGGCCTGCTGCTCTCAAACCGGTGATTCTCTGCCTGTTGAGTTCTTTGTTGTTCCTCAGGAAGCTCATGATCCCAAAGCTCTGCTTAAATAAATCCACCTGATACCAGCACAATGTGCCAAGTCTTTGTGAAAGCTTTACCTTTCTTTGATGTCTGTTCAAGGGTGCACGAAGTTCCAGACAGTCTTGAGTAGAAATGTCATCATTTTAAATACATAAGAGCAGAAAAGACCCCAGTGAAATGTAAATCTACTCAAATGAGCCATTCTGCTAAGATTTTCAGAAATTTAAAAAGAAACAAACTACAAAGGAGTTAATTATTCAATATGACTTTTTTTAGGCGTTCAAATAGTAATTAGATCAGGTCTTTCTAGAAGCTTTTAGAAGAAAGTCTTGAAGCTTTTATAATCGCTGGCTTGTCTTAATTATGTTAACTAAAGTGGTTAAAAAGCACAGATAAATCACTGGTCCAAGGAAGCGCTCCAGATGTTTGAAATTGGTGGAGTGCATTGTAAGTATCATGTATCTGGATGTTGCAGACTCACAAATAGTTATTTTGTATACGTCTGCCATAAGAGCGAGCAAATGAATATTTTGGCATGACAGCAGGAGGAGACCTTTTCCTTTTGGTTATCTCAGTAAAGTGTGTCTCTCAACCTCCCTCCATTAGGAAAATCTAAATGCAACTCCTTGTGGTATTTGCTTCCATCAATCCGTCAATGTTGAGCTAAAAGGAATTCGTGCTTCCTGCCTACTGTTGTAGGTAATCTGTAATGCTATAATGTGATGCTACAGTTAGCCCTTCACCTTCACATTGCCACTTTGACAATGTTATAGATATTACTTGCTTTGCATCAGAAGCACTAAAAAGACCTGGAAAGAGCTAAGTGTTCTTTTTATTTTGTATCATCTGGCACCTGGGTTGGACTGAGGAGTTAGTTCAGTACCCTGAAAAATCTGGCTAATCAGCCCACAAGTTTCTGAATGTTTGCTGGAACATAGGGCCTTAAATTGGAGTAAATAAATAAAAAAAAGAACAAGAAGCGATATAATGATCGATACCACTGCATTCTTAATAATAAACTCCAATCATGCATTTTTGTCACACAGAAAGGAGCTTAGAGTAAAATATGTGATTCTGAGCTCAGAATGCAGGTCATGTACTTTTTAATGTTCTGTCATTTCCTCCCACTCTCTTGTTTGTTTCAAACTCATATGACTTCTGTGGAACCCAAAGAAGATAATTTGTAAGATATGTATCCAACCACTTTGGATTTGCACCCTTGATTTCTACTGTTTTCTACTGTCCGTATACTGTACAGAAACTAAACAGTGGAAATAAAAAAAAAAAAAAAAACTTGCTGTAATTAAAGCAGCGGCTAATATCATGGAGATCCATATTATCCATATAAGATTTATCCAGCATCTTTTGCATGTGAACTCTTTCCAGCAGTTACTGTGATTTTGAGATCCATCTTTTCACACTGAAAGGAAAATTGCTGGGACTTCAAAGCGCCCAACTATTAAAAAAAAAAAAGTTTCAAAAACAGGCTAGTGATGCTACTGGAAGAGAGATATGATGCATTCAAGAAAAACTTGAGGGTGAGAAATGTATGAAACTGAGAGCTCTGTAAAGTCATTTTTAAACCAAGCAAACTTGCAAAATAATGAATCCATGTGATCATCTTACATTCGTTGCAAAATCTGTGAGAAAATCTTTCACCTTTCCACCAAATCATGTATGCATAGCAGCAGCCATTTTTAGAGGATTTTTGAGTTGGTCACCAGTGACATAGGAGTCCTTTTCACTAACGATGCCATAGGTTTCAGGCTAGTTTAGTGCGCCAAGGTGTTTCAATAAGCAGGCTGACTTCATGACAATCGGCAGCGGTCATCAGGGACCTGGATTGGTCTAGGAGGCTACTTTTTACATCTTTATGTGGCCTCTCAGGGTGACAAGGTGGGAACATTAAAGTGACAGCAGACTCCAGTTCATTACTTTCATGCTATTCCACACTCTTATGCAATTATTATCCTTTCCAAGTAATTTTAAAAGAAATCATTAGTTATTACAGTTATGCAAGACATGGTTTTTCAAGCATGTCATATGTTTCAAGCCACTCTGTGTGTGTGTGTGTGTGTGTGTGTGTGTGTGGTAAAGGTACATTTCACTGTTGCAAACACTGGTGTAGTCACATTCCTCAATGAAGCTTATGTTCATCACTCTCACTGGATGAGCAAGAATGTTTATGTGTGGCAGTTCGGTGTCACTTAGTGTTAGGAAGAACTTAGGCTATAGGTTAACCTTTCCATGACTAGACTTGGATACACACTTGGTGTGTGTAATGAGGATGTGTGTTGACGTTGGAGGCTGCATGAACTGCCTGCAGTCTACATAACTAATACATCTGAAACTAAATCAGTTTGCTTTTCAGCTGAAAATTGTGTAAACTTTCCATCAACATCAGTTTTAAACTTTAGAAAATAATAAAGCTAAAATACAAATCTAAAAAACATTACATTTCACAATTGCACCTTTGTGTTATCATAATTTTCCTATAATACTTAACCTCATAATTGCAGTTTCATAGCAATTCTGTTGCGTTATACAATTTTATATTTCCAATATGACTCACAAAATTACCCGTTTGTTGCCTTGGAGTGCCTTTATGTTGAGGACATTTACAGTTCCATTTAGTTCATAATTGCTCGTTTATTTTTTTTTTTACTTTGGCTTCCGAAACTTATTTCAGTAGATCTCTGCAGTGCCATGTTCAAATCAACATGAAATATCATGATCCCCTTTCTGAGACAGATACATCTAGCACCAGATCCAGTCAATTGCGAATATGATTGTAACCAGGCCGCTTTCAAGCAGAGTTCACTTTGAGACTTCATTTTATTCTTCACGTGTGTCCGTTTTCCGAACTGCATGAAATGCAATGGATTAATCTTTCTTTTACTCCATCAGTTTGTAGTGCCACCTGTCTCATGTCAGCTCCTGACATCATATCAGTATTGCATTTTCAGTTCAGGCCGATCTTAATTAATTTTTCTGGCGATTAGCAGATTAAAAACAATGGAGTTGGAATGAAAAATCTTCTGATTGAAGTGGTTGGAGAGCCTTTTCTAAGATACTGCCTGTATGCTCGTGAACGCAGCCTGAGCTTCCCTCTTGATGGTGCTTTACATGGACACCTCGCTCACCAGAGATGAACTTTTTGAAATATTGAACTATATGATTCACTTCTAAAACGATAAAAAAAACAATAAAACAAATTGGGGTGATAATTGCAATTTGGTGTTGTCTTCATTTAGACACTCTGGGTGATAATGAATTGGACAGAGGAAAGGGGTCAGTATTGATTTTCACTCTTAGCAGGCAACCCTCAAAGTGAAGCTAACTCAGAGTGGAATATCATTGAAATTGGTTGATGGGGTATTCTTTTTATGAGCATTTCCATTAAGCAGATCAGATTTTAAGGTTAAAAGCTAGGTTTGGTGCCTGAACATCTTTCACAGCTACCTTATTTAAGACTGTTTGTTTGCAGGATCAACAAAAGATGTTGATTGAGGATCCACGTCCAACTTGGCAAATCAAGTTCACCCTGTTTATTCTGGATTTTATATGAAGTTACAGTATCATCATGTTTGACTTCAGCTTATTTTGAAGGTATGTTTGCTAAGATGTAGACTCCTTTAAAGCTTCTATTTATTGACATACCTTGAGACCACTGACGTGCTGCAAGGAGATCAGCTTTCTCTTTTCTCCATTATGGCTCTGGAGTCATTTTTTAAAATTCAGGCCGCATTAACAAACCAGGCATACGTCTTAGGTAACAGTATGCCAGGAGAAAGGTGGGAATCTATAGCCAAGACACACCCTCTCTCACATAATAAAACAAAACCCACAACCCTCACTTGAATTCAAAGACACAGCGTATTTTTCATTCCACAAATCTACTCAGACACATATGGATGTGGTATAGTGAGAGTTTGGATGATGGCGTGCATCCGGAACAATGTGCACATGAGCTTTGAATGAATGCTTTTACAGAGTGTTTATAGTAGCAATAAAGCAAAGACAAAGAGAATAAAGGGCTCATTGTTTGTGGAATAGCTGTAAGACCACAATAATTGCATTTTGTTGTCGGTTAAAGGTAGTTTCTTTGATGCGAGCTGTTATTTTATCATGCATTATCATGCAATAAACCTCTCATCATTTTTCTTTGAAGTTGTTCCAAGGTATCAATGTCAAATGGTACATATAGATGATTGCATGCATATACAATGGTATTTATGTTACATACTCATAGACTGATGAAGAATACTATGGAAAGACCATTTATAGTGCTTACATGAATGGCTTAAGATTGGCATTTTAATATTGGCACTGAAGTAATTGCTGACCTATAATCTCATTGTTTTTGATGACCTTGCTAATTAAAATGGCCTTGTTTTTGACCAGGTGTATTGAGTTTCTGCTTGTGTGACACTTAATAGTGTGTACATGCTCATTAAAAATCTCCATATCCCATTTATACCACAAAAATGCCATTAGATTCATTTTATACTGTAATTTCTGGCTCTCCCATCTGACTTGTAGGCACAAGTTAAGCTCTTTTTAATAATTAATTGCTGGCATTAAAGATGAATGTGATGCTAGCTATATGAGTATCCACTTATCAGTAACTGAGCAGCTGGGCAGCCCTGCACATTTCACACAAACGTTTCGATGAAATCAGCCGTTGCACATCTGAAAAATAAGACCAGAATTCTTGAAAGAACCCCTTGGGACTATGTTCAACTTCTGTAAATTTGTATGAACTGAAGTTTTAGTTAAACTTGGTATACTTTGTCTCTATTTGGTGTACAGTTTGTCTCTGTTACCTTTAGCAGATTTCCCTCCATCAAATAAGAGGGCAAACAAGAGTTTGTTTCTCTCCTCATGCCTCATCAGTCCGGGCAGATGATGGGGCATGACAGCCGAAGAGAATGGGCGAAGCACGAGTCCTTAAGGTCCCCTCCGCCCGCTAATACTCTTTAAACAGAAATAGCCTGTGCTCTTCCCACACTCTGCAGTGAGTCACCAGCGAAAACACACCAGCGTGACATTGTGTTATCTCTCTTACTGAGAGACCAGCCATTGTTCCCAACATCCACTACTGCTCAAAGGTTTAGAGTCAGAAGGTTTTTTTTTTTTTTGGTGAAATAAATTAATATTGCAATTTTATAATATCACGCTGCTTTTTAGCTTTTCTTCTCGAAGCATCACTAAATATTGTAATGATTTCTGAAGGGTCATGTGGAGACTGAAGTAACGACTGCAGTAAAGCAATGACTTCAGCTTGGCATCATAGGAATAAATCACATTTTGAAATATGTGAAAATTGTAAATAGTTATTTTAAATGCTAATAACATTTAGCAATATCAATGCATTTTTGATCAAATAATTGCAGCTTTGGTTAGCATTAGAGAAAATCTTAAAAGAAAATCGTCTTATAGCCCAAACTTGTGATTGAGTCATCTTATGTTGTGCTGTTGGAAACCTCCTGGGCTGCATTTGGAAATTCTCAAACTAATGGCTAATTTGTGTCGTTTGGCTGGCGCTTTTATCCAAATCAATTTATGGTACCCTTATTGCAGGAACATTCTGTGAGGTTAAGTGTCTTACTACCCGTGAAGCATTGTAATTTTAAGTTGTCTTCTCAGCCTGGGAGGCTTGACAAGATTGAATATAGCTGGCTGCAAATTAAACAGAGATAAGAAAACTTCATCTCTTTAGGGAAACTTTGTCTTAGGAAGTAGCGATTGTATCTTAGTTTTTTAAGCATTTGTGACTGGAGTTAGTGAAGACTGAAACAGTTGGTCTAGCACATTAAATATTAAAAATGAAGTCTCAGGGGCAATGTAGTGAAGAACTGGAAAGTGGAGTCACGTCAAGTAATCTTTAAAAATACTAATGATTCTAAATTACTATTAATAAATCTCAAAATGAATATATAATTTTTTTAATTAATGGTCGATTTTAGTTTTAGGGTTTTATTTATTTAGACACAATAGTTTAAAATTCTCAAGCATAACCCTTTCATAATTTCTATTATGCTGCTTGATTAGAAGCTGTTGATGGGCCATGAAAGTGTCCTATGCTGAGCATTTAATGTGGTACCTTTTTTTTTTTTTCCTTCTGCTTGTGTTTCTCTTGACTGACAACTCTGCATTTCTGAATTGCTGGCACAAAGTTTATTCCAAGGGTAGAGTAACATTCATACTTTACACTGTTAAGCCTTCTTTGAAACCTGAAAGACTTATTGTTACAGGATCCTCAGCATATCTCTATAAGCCCCATAAAAGTGTTTGTACTACGGGGCCGTTGAATGCTTGAACTGATTGGCTGGCCTTGTGACATTCTAAGGCGTGCAGTTAGTTTCAGGGAACCAAACAGCGAACCTTGTTCCAGGCAGCTCTTTAACCACATTACATGACCATATCACTTTGCCAAATGGTTTATAGTCGACAACAAAAACAACAAAAAAATTACTGAAACCCACTACGACAGACAAACAAACAAATAAATATAATAATCAATATGATAAAATGAACATGTTTTGCAACAAAATTACGTTTTACTTTGTACAGCAAACACATACTTCTACCTCAGAGACACGCACACATTAACATATGCGCTATTGTTGTTAGCATTGTGGTTAGCACAACAACTAACCCTAACCCTAACCAACAACACCGCACTTCATATTTATTGTTGTTTGTATTTTGTATTCGTGCACTGATTTTGTTTGCACTAGTTTGCACACTGGGTTTTGCACTCTACTCCCTTGCTGTTTGCACTAGTCTGCACACTTTGCACTTTATGTGGCTAAGATCTTTGTATTGTTTATTTTGTTGTAAGTGTGACTTCATGTAGCACCAGGTCCAGGAGAACTGAGAATGTACTGCACAGCTATATGTAGTTGAAATGACAATAAAAAGCCACTTGACTTGACTTGACTTGAACTTAAAAGCATCAACTTAAGAATGACTTGACTTCTCACAAGCGAGGTAACAACAGCACTGTTAGTGAAAAAAATTAACTTAAAGTTCACTTTTGAGAGATTCACAGACTGAGGTAATTCACATTTTTTCTGTAGTATAAGCAGAATAACTGATGGCGGGCCGTTGAATTTATAGAAAAATAATGCACACCCAAAGTGTAATTCTCCACTTCATGTCATGGACACATCATCACCTCAGGTGTGCATTATTTTTGAATAATTTAACGCCCCCAAGTAACTTATTCTGTACTTCAATTAATATATTTTAATTTTTTTCCTATCAGTGTGACTGCTTTGTCATTTTACTTAAATATAAATCAGAAAAACTGTTGTTTTGACTATTTTTATTTTACTTTTCATTCTTTTAAGTTAAACACTTCCACATTGATTCATTGCAGTTGCATGACAAACAAGCGACCAGCACAACTTCAATATTTAGCTTATCCATAGCATCCAAATGTTTATTATAGAATGTCTTGATTGTATGTTGTATTTGCTTACATTGGAATGGTTTCATGAACACACGAGGATTACAGCTCCGTTATAATGCTGCTTGGCCGTGTGTGGTGATCCGAAATACATACTCATTTTCACCCACTATTGGGGCACCTGGTGCATGAACTCTGAGGACTCAACTATCATTTTTTGTCGAAGCTGGAGGCGAGAATGGGTTTATGTGTACCGTACGTGACCTCTCACTTTCAGCCGAGCCATTAGAGGGTGAGAAGGAGATTTCTCATGACAGTCACACTAAGAAAAGATTTGCTATAGTGGGAAGATGTGATCCTCAGTTCAATAATAGTAAGATATTTATTGCTAAATTAGATTTCTACATTTTCCTGTGCAAAAAACGTTCTATGGTTTTGCTTTGGAGTATGGAGGAGTTTTGAGAGTTTTGAGCTCATTGCTGTGTGATTGTTTTTTTGGTTTTTTTGTGTTCTGGGTAGTTCAAGGTGGTTTCTACGGCATTTTGGGTCATTAGGTGGCTGCATATTCCATAACAAAATGTTCCCTTGAATTAAAATATGTCTTTTTTCTCAGAATTGTGGTATATAAACTCGGAATTGCAAGTTATAGAGTCCAGTTCTGAGGATAAAAAGACACGTTCTCAGAACTTTGTCACAAATCAGAACTTTATATCACAATTCTGACCTCATTTCTTAGAATGCCGAGTTTATATTTTGTAATTTTGTAATTCTGACTGAACAACTTCCAATTGCTAGTGTATATCACACAATTCTAAGAAATTGTGAGTATGTATTATGCAATTCTGAGAAAAAAGTAAAAAAAAAGAGAAAAATGTCAGTGCTGGAAACAGACTTCCATACCCATCTGGCCACCTCAGCCCTATAATGCCACAAGTTGTATACAAGTTGTAATTGCTGTAAAAATGCATTTGTCACCTCTGAGTAGCATTAAACAGACCGTGCTTCTGTGCCACCTTTGCAATGTAAAAGGCAAAAACAGCATTACAAAATGAAAAATTTTGATGTTAAAGAATGATGACGAGGATCAAAACCCTTCAGATTGACTTGGAGTGTTTGACCAGTTCTGCAAAAACCACAGTGTACCTCAGGATGCTTGTTCTGTGCTCTCTCCACCTTAATGTACCTCACCTTTGCCCTTTATTTAATGGTGTGCTCTTACAGTAATGACAAGGTCAGAGTGGCTGTGTGCTTTTGGTATTTGTGAGAGAAGTTTCAGTGAGCAGTCACGTTGCCAGCTCCCCCCCCCCTTCCTCTCGAGCCGGTAATCACGCTTACATCAGAGCTGCAGAATGAAAGGGCTTTCTTGTGCTCCGCTGAATCCGCTGAATGAGCGTGGAGCAGTGAGGAGGACATGTACTGCAAAGAGATCTGGAAGCTTTTTATCACTCCCTGGGACACATGAATTTCAGACGACTATATATTTGAACTACAGCAGACCTTTTTAGAATGTGTTAACCTCACTTGTGAAAGACAGAAATATCTTAATGCCCTTGATCGCATTGTGTATTTTTTTTATTAGTGCATGCTTTTGGTGTAACAGATGCTGCATCAGTGGGAAAATAAAAGCAATGTTGACATGATATTTGCAACGCCTTTTTACTTTTGTAATGAGATGCTTATGAACATGATATTCAAAGTGAAAAATGTGTATAAGTGGGAGTTGATTTTATACATCAGGAATTGTGAAAAGCGGTCTTTATTTTAAATATGATATGAATATGAAGGCACCCTTTAAATATATAGCTAGAGTTGGCTTTATAATTTTACATATAAATATAAAGAATAATATCAATGTAATATTATGTTTTTTATACAGTGTCAGGAAAAATATTAAGCATAGCATGTCTCTATTTTTTTATATAAATTTTTAAAGTATTGTTTTATTATTATTTAATCTCACAGCTGTCCTAATACCCAAACTAATAGACATATTAACATATCATATTAATTAAATCTGTTTACAGCATGCTATCTTTTTCCACTGCTCATTGTTAGAGTGTTTTTAATCATGATTTTTTTATTCCTTACACGTAAAAAACTAGGTCTGTCAATATAATAAAATTACTGAGACAGACAGTTTAAAATTATAATAATATTAAATCTGGTAAATATTAAAATAAATAATCACATTTGGAAAAATAATTATAAAACCTAATTTGCATCATTATGTGGTGTTCTACAGTGAGACCAGAAACATTTGTTGAGAAGTAATTATTTTATTTTTATCAGTCTAGTATATCTGGTCAAATCCCAAAAGATAGAATCAAATCCTCTCCTGTATGATTCCCTATATTATAGAATATTCTGCTTCATTCTCAAATGTGTTGTGATTGCTGTCTTCAAGGATATGGGCTGTAAACACAAAAGTGGCCCGTTCCAAATATGCGTTGTCTGGAAAGTGAAGTGCAACTGAGGTCACAAGCCTGATGTAACACCTTTGTACCCACAAGCACTTCCCTTCAAGTCCCTTTAGTGTCTTGTGTTTAGTGTACTGTAACTCACTGTGGATGATGGCGAGTAATGATAGTGAATGCTTACTACTATATTTTAGGTTGTGCCACTCCAAAACCATACATCTCGCTTTAACAGATGGCGTTAATGCAGAGCAAGTGTGGGTAAAATACAGTTAAACGCTGACCGTATAAAGAGTGATTAAATGGCAGAGCAGTTTGACATCCGTGCTGTTGTGCAGCCAGTGATTCTTGGCAGGGCACAAAGCTCACCAATCACTGGGTATTATTAGCCCCAGCATTCCAACAGCACTATGTACTTCTTCTTCCCGTTTCCCTTCCCATCTAATCATTCATCTCTCTGCTAAGGCACATCTGCGTTAAATCACAGTGAGAAGCAGCCCTGAATGTCTGGTGTATTGAGTTCGCAGGTACAGGAGACCACACTTTTCTGTCATATCAGCTCAGATGTAGTCTGCAAACACAGATAAAAGAGAACTTTCCCCATTGTGCTGACTTTTTCAAATAGTACACGTCTATGATAGAAAGTTGGAGCTGTATTAATCTCAGAATCTCTCCACATGACCTGAAGGTTTAAAAAAAAAATATGATTCATTTCTACTCTGCCAACTTGAACGGCTCTCCAGAGTTCATAGATATGCTGTATCTGCACATACATATTCACGGCCTTGATGTTTTTTTTGCACATGATGAGCCGTTTTCACGCCTGGGAAATTATGGTTCCACCTAATCTATAACTGCAAGACCACTTTCATATAGCATATCGTACGTGTTAAATGGCTAAAACGCCAGGAATGCATGCAAAACAAATGTGGTGGTCTATGGCCTTCATGTGGAGCCTGAAGATATCCCACAATGGCCGGTATGCTTGTTCTTGCATGCCAAGGTAAAGCCACCCTTTTCTCATTAGCTTTTTGTTTTTATAGCAAGTTCAGTTACTTCTATGTACAGTGCACATGTGCTCTGGCTTCATGTTTGGCTCTCTGCCTGGCTTTAGCCAAACATTGTGCCATAATGAGTCCACAGGAGTAGATCAGTCAGTCTTTGTACATTGTTGACCCGTGGTACCTTATTACAAACCCCTGGTTTGATTTAAGTAGAGTCTGTGCTTTAATCACTATGAAGGGACCAGCAAAACAATTCCTTAGTTGGCCTCGGTCGTACGTTATTGCAAGAGGACCCCCGAGGTCATTTTAGCAATTAAAGATGGGGGAAACATCATTGACTTGCAGTATAGACGGATAGTAATTAAGTGATTTACATTGAAATTAAAGTACCAGTGTTTCTTAGTTTAATACCCCAGTCCCACCGGTATAGAGCTGCTAATGGGTTATTAGATATGCTATTCGTCCAGCAGCAGTATGTCTTCAATACTCATAGCACCATGGGTGTATGTATTGGAAGTAAGCAAGTTGCTGTACTTGCTTAGTGGCAGCAGCAATAATCTACAACAACAGCGATTGTTGTAGCAGATCTATTGTCATAATCATTACCATGCTAAAATCTTCTGAGAACTGTCGTAATAAAATAAAATAAAAATAAAAATGCATTTACAAAACTTGCATTTATTTACATTTAAGCATTTAGTCTCACTTATTATTATAAATATTATATATATATATATATATATATTAACCCAGATAAATATATATATCTATATAATTTTTCTGTTGTTTTTTGTTTTAAATCTGATATCTCAGGTCAGAGTGGCATAATGGGAAGGCAAAGTGTGCACTTGTTGTTGGCTTTTAAATCTCAGCAGATGTATTGAGTCTGGGGATGCTCCCAAAGTGTTTTTCACTTTATGTCTGTAAGATGAGCTCATCCAGTCCTGTTTCAGTCACATTCAATAAGCAAAGTGCCAATGTGCCAGTTTCCTGTTCAGACCTGGCACTTGGTTACCTGTTTTACTCTCTGGTCTTAATTATCAACCAGAGAACCCAATGTACCTTCATCTGGCCAATAGCATCGCAGACTGTTTTGTGCCCATTTTATCATGACCTCTTCTACTCCCTTGTGTAAAACTCACATCTATGCATCAACTAGTATCTAAAAGACCAAGGACATTGAGTTATGATAACATTTTTTGATTTAATGATGTAGATTTGAATTGAACTTCATCTTTAAACCATCTTATATTAGTAGGAATTATTCAGTAGAATTTTTAACTTGAAGACCGTCTCTTTGGGATGCATCAAGATGATGGATGATAATGACTTAATTCCTAATATGATGTCAGACAAATGTTTAATTACTGTTAGTTTAAACAACTTTTGCCCTATGGCATGATTGGAGTGAACTGTCATAATATCATAAAGTGTTTAAGTGTTTTTGGTACAAATATCTCAGAGCATTCAGATCATGCCAACTTACGTGATCACTTCTTAATTTTTTTAAATCATCCTTTTTTTTTTTTTTTTACCACTTTCATCTTTTATCTTCTTTCTGTCCTTTAACCCAGCGTGAGATTGAAAAAGAGTGTGATGGAGCTTTAGTCCTCCACAGGTACAGCTCTTGAAATTAAAAGGATCTCTTTTCATCTTTCACTCTGATAGACTGTGATAAAAGTGCAATGCATTTCGTTTTTCCCCGATAAATGCTTTTTTTTGGGCCGTAGAATTGCGTAATTTGTGTCAAAGTGCAATAACATTGTGTCAAGTCATGCCATTGCGATATCCCATTTCAGTCATTTATTCAAACAGTATCCACCACCTTTAAATTTAGGTCGAGCTCCACTTCTTAAAAGGGCAGTCATTCATATTTTAGTGCAGTTAGAATAGACACAAACTTGCATGCGAGACTGAACCACTTAAAAAAAGTATTAAAAGTCACTATTATTGAACATTGAGCGTTTGTTTTGTTGTCTATTTAAAGTAATTTAATATAAAGCCTGTTGAGCCCACAATCCATCTGCCAATGTTTGGCATATACCTACAATTCATGTTGTGCAGTGAATTATCAGGGCTGTTTTCAGGGTTTAGTCATCTTGCTGTCCTTATCAACACAAATGATTTTGATAGTAACTGAATCTTGTTTTGCTCAAGATGTCTTTCCAGAGTGATTTATTTCATGAGGGTGATAAGATGCATATGGAACATTAGCGAGCGAGCATCCAACAGAAAATGTAATTGTCTCTGTAAAGAAATGTGATAGATGTATAGGTGCTTGAGAACAGCTGTCATATGGATCTGATGTCAGTACAAATACATTCCGATTGTCCTTCATGTCTCCTTTCATAACGGGGCCACTTTTTTGTCTTCTCAGTAATAGTTTATGGAAATGGGCTTCGCAATGGCAATATCTAAAGCGATGTGGATGATGGCTGTACATTGTAACAGCCTAAAAAATATTTTATTTTGAATTTTAAGCCTGTGTTGGACGGGTAGTTGAGTAGAGAGAGGGAGCGAATGGAGAAGGGGACCAGGTTCACGAACTGAGGTGACCCAACATTTCATGTGACATGTCATTAAAATTAATAAAACATTATGATATAAAATGAATATGCAAAATGCAAGTTTCTGGACTATTTCTAGGTTCAAGTCAAATAAGTGCATTTTGTGCATGAGAACAAAATTAAAGTCTGTGAATGTAAAACAAAAACAAAACAGGTAATTAAAATTATATATATGATATGATAATATGATTTGTTAAAAAAAAAAAGGGAAAAAATGGTAATAAATTATAATAATGCAAAAGCATTTTCACAAATAGTCTCAAAAGTCTAGGCCCAGTAGTTTATGTTTAAAGATAAAAAAAAAAAGAAAAGAAAAGAAAATGGCCCTATATTTTACATATCCTGAAGCCTAGGTGTATATGAATTTCTTCTTTCAGATGAACACAGAGTTTTTAAAACATTTACCCTGGCTCTTCCAAGCATAGTGATAAAAATGGATAGTGACCATCATTTTGAAGCTATATTGTATATACCCACAAGTACTGTGACATAAAACTAACCTATCACAAGCAGATCAATGGGTTTTAATAACAAATTTATTTCTAGTTTTAGCATTCTAACATAAATAACTGACTAAGCGCCGAGTTCTGGCTTCTTGCTGACGTCTGACACTAAGTGCGACGTGTGATGTAAGTCGTGTCATACATCAGCCAAGAAGCTGGAACTTGGTGCTCCCATGAAAAAAACTAATAAAAAACAATAAAAACCCCAAAACTCAAGCATTTTTCAAGCATTCTTCTGGGGGTTGTAACAAAAATATTTCTTTGTTACAACCCCCAGAAGAATGCTTGAAAAAAAGAATGTCATATACACCTAGGAATGCTTGGGCGTGAGTAAAATATGGAGCAATTGAAATTTCTGGATGAATTATTCCTGCAATTGACTATGTATTAATGGTTTAGTAGCTAGTGCAGATAATATCAACTGCATAGTTACCCTGGCATATATATTTTCTTTTCAGTCCAGACGTAAAGAAGATTTATGCTCATATTTTTGTGAGCACTCACTCTTACAAATCAATATAAAACCTAATTTTTGAGACATCTCTTTACTTTTCCATCTCTTCTAAACCTCAATCTAACAGGAACCATGGGAGGTTCATTCAGGCATTTCCAGCTTTTGTTCAATAGCTTGATCTGTAGTCAAATACTGGCCCTTAGAGAAATATATTTCTTTGTTGGAGCAATCGAGAGACAGGCCTTTTTGGGGACGATTTAGTGCTGAAACGGACCACACTGTGCACATAATGATAAAAATGCATTAGTCTAGCATCGTTTCGCTGGCTTGACATTGTTGTCAGGTAAAAATCACACCGAATTGATTCACAGCTTCCTGTTTCGGGTTTGTTTAGCGATTGTGTAATTTATAAGCACGCTTTTATAGGCAGCTCACCGAAGTTGCTTGCTTTATTTGAACAAACCAAAAGTCATACGGTGTTTGTTCAGCAAACTTGTTCAAGTTTGGAAAAGAATTTGAACAAGCGAGTTTTGAGCTTTATCTTTGCACAAGATAAAAATAGCTCTCTGGGCTTTGGCACTGCCAGCAGCGTTTAGACAGAAGCGATTGCGACGTTGAATCAATGCGTTTTTATGCAGCCTCTTTTTTTGTTGACATAGCCAGAGTAGGCCATGTGCTAATCCAGCAACAGGAAGTTATGAGTGCCGCCACCCTCTCCTCTGACACATAAAAATACACACAGTGCTTTCTCACTTCCACTCAGCCGGTGCTTCTCACTCAGAGACACGTGTGCCAATGCTTTAAACAGTTTGTGTGCATGGATCTGTTTTTTATGGTCCGATTTTAGTGAGCAAGACCGAGTCGGTCTTGGGTCAGTGTCTCTCTGGAGCATTGCCACTGCTGAAGGACATGTGAGTGTCACCAAAACATTACCTTTACTGAGGCCATGCTGGATTCACACAGTCAAACACTCCTCGCTCATTTACTGCGCACTACAGTCGCCTGCCAGCAATTCCATCAGCAGAATTAAGGGTATGACCAAATATGTAGGCGGTGTGAGTGATTTTATATTGTGATATATGTGCTATAGGCGTAGTTCAAAAGTTTTGGGTAAGTAAGAATTTTCTAAATGAAATGTAATATTTTTTTATTAAGCAAGGATGCATTAGATTGATCAAAAGTGACCAAATGTTGTTCTTTGTACTTTTTTTTCATCAAAGAATCTTGTTTTTTTTGACATTTGGATGATGATGAAATTTTTTTTATTGAGCACCATATTAGAGTGAATTCTGAAGGATTGCAGTAATGTTTTGGCTTTGCCATCCCATGAGTAAAATACATTTTAAACTATAATAAAAAAATCACAATTTTATTTAACATTACAGATGTTACTGCTATTTTTCTGTCAAATAAATGCTGCATAAAATTTTAAACATGCTTTTATTTATTTTTAGTTTTCACACAACAATATACTGTGCAATAAACAATAAACAGTAGAGTAGGATGAGGACCCTTTTCTCCCATTCTTTCATTTTCTTTCCATAGCACAACATGTACCATCATACTTCCGTAGCTGAAGATTGTGAGATAAGCATCTTGAACTCTGAATAAACATTATACGTGGTGCTTTTCCAGAACTGTTGACGTAATGTCAACATTGAACCATTCAACCCTCCATTGTTCGCAGCCCTCACACCCTTATCCTCCAACTGGATTTTTTTACTCTCCTCAGGGAATGTTTCATTTTTCTCCATCTATGACTCATGGATGGCCCTCGTTTTGTTGGCAGGATGGCTCGTGGCTGTCTAATATCGGCCGGAGGAGCGGTGAGGCAGGACGGGACCAGTTATCTCTCACCTTAGCGTCTGATTACAGCCATCTTCAGGGAGAGGTGTCAGACACAGACCGAGTGCTGGACCACATGATGACGTAGAAACACCTCCCCCTCGATTTATCACTCTCTCCTTCTGTATGTGGGTGTCAACATAAGACTGCATGGGAATGATTCAAAGAACTCCCTCAGAATGACAAATTATAGCAGCACAAAGCAAAATGAACGGAGTGTGAAGTCGCCACAGTTTTACATGTGTACCATTTTATAGCTTTCCTGACGCCCGTATGTGGTCAGTATTTCTTGTCGCAAGTTCGTTACTGAGTTACTTCATCTACATCTTTGTCGATGATAATAAAACAGGCTGTTTTTGCGACTGGACCTTTAAGATTGAAATGTGTTTTGAAAGAACCTTCCAAAGTTCTGAGAAAGTTTCCTTTAGCCCCTTTAAGCGAATTCAGAAAAGATAGATGGATGATGCCAAACGTCAAACCCCATATGACTCGCTCAAGAGGAATGTAAATATGAAGCGTCACGAGATTCATTCATCATTCACTATCCGTGTTGAAATGCACGCTGCTGAGCTGGGGAAACCTGTCACTGATTATGCACAATTCTAAGCTAAAATTCGCAATATTAGCAAGGGCATTATTTGCATGCTACTTCTAAAAGTATTTTTATCAGTGAGGGTTTTTTCACTTGTCGTGTTGTTATTGACTGGTTTTCAGTAGCACACGTAGGCTCCTGTTTGCTCCATGCGGCCTGTTTTAGTGTATTATTCCCAGGCACTTGTGTTGTCCATGCTCCCTGCAGTTGTACTCCAATTAAACGTTTCCTTTAGCAGGCCACCTGCCATTGCACATCAGCAGGAGGTGAGGGATATCAGCTCTTGAGAGCGGAAATTGTAAAGGGCTAGGAGTAAATGATTGATGAAGTCAATCCTGACACACAAGACCGTAGTTGAGATTGTATCTGAAAGCGTGAGAGCGAGTGACGTTAAACATATGTTGATGAAGAGGATACTTGCCTTCATTATTGTACTTTTGTTATCCTCTTCTTTCTCCGTTGTACAGGCATTGTACGCTACCATTTAAAAGTTTGGGGTCAACACGTTAGATGGGTCAAGATGGAGTAATTTCCACTGAAAATACAGCTTTGCCATCACAGGAATAAACTAGATGTTAAAACAGAAAACTATGCACTAACTTCTTATTTTCTTTTATGTGAAGTATGCCATATTTTAAACGTTATTTTGCTAAACATTGCTTTGTTTGTCTCCTTCCAGATTACCACACTGATCAATCACAAAGACAAGCTCAAGAAGACGGAGAAGACCTTACGGGCCATCCAGAGAGTGGGGCAGGCGGTCAGTGTTGCAGTTGGCCGCTTCGTGGCGGTGGGTGAAGCCATTGCAGCAGAGAATGAAGACTTGAAGGACGAGATGGGACTGGCTTGCTTTGAGGCCCGGAGAGCAGGTTAGTCTGACACTACTTAACTGAAAGAGCCATGACACACAAACAGTTTTAATGGATCGAGTTACCAGGCAACGAGGAACACGAAATGGACAGCTGGGTTAAACTTGTCAACAAGCTCAGAACTGCCCGTCAGGGTTGTATACCATGCAAAATGGATTTAAAATTCCTTTCAAGTTTAGTTTAATTGACGTAGCATGCAGAAATAGCATTCAAGTTGGATTTAAGAAAGTATAAAAAACATGGAATGAAATTCAGAGACATGTAATTGTTGTAAATGTATTAATGATACTTTTATTATTTCTTTATAACAGTAAATTATAAAGAAAATACATACAACATATATGAGGTACTTTAAGAAACATTAGATAATATTAAAAATCAATCACTGAAATACTGGCTATATTATATATAGGCATTTATATACACTACTGTTCAAAAGTATTTACAATTTTCAGCATCAATTCTTAAATATTCAATGTCACATGGTCCTTCAGAAATAAAAACATTTGCCTTTTTAAAATATTTTGTGGATTATTTGAAAGTAAATCTTTTGTAACATTGTAATTGTCTTTACTGACACTTTTGATCAATGTAATTACTGACCTCAGACTTTTGTACAGTAGTGTATAATAAATGTAAAATCCTCAAAATGGCATGAAAGACGCCTGTGAGCAAATTTAAACCATCAACCAAATTTTTTGTTTCATATAAAAACAAACTTTTGCAACTGAAAATCAACCGCCAAATGTCACAAAAAGTTAGTTTGTCAAGTCTTATCATAAGCTGAAATTAATATAAATAGTTTAAATCAATATGCGCAGTTTAATATATTTAAAGCCTATAATTAGATTAAAATGGGGTTTTCACATTCACACTGTATGGATGCAGCTGTTTTGAGATGCAGATTTATTTTTTGCACGATGCCTGAATCTGTTGGGGTTTGTGAAAGAGGGAGTGCTGCAGTTTCTCTATTAAACTCTCGATGTCCCATCTGTCTCTGAAGAGTTTGCCTAAAAACCCCCACAAATGCGCGTTCCCATATCTCTCATTTGTGATGAAGTGTTGCTGTGCTTGCTCTTAGAATAACCAACACGCGCACAAAGAGATTTGATCTGTTCTGATGGTTTAAAGAGGTTTACAAAAGCAAGCAGCTGCGGTTATGAAATAAATACATTTGATATGAGTTGACATCTGTGAGGCTTTCTATAAAAAGTAAATGATTCCGAGAATTACTTATTTCTGTATTAACTTATTTAATACGCTAGTACGCTGCTATTTAATGCACTGTTAAAAAAATGTTGTTGCAATAGGACTATTTATAATGTCAGTCTTTCTATTTCAAAATGTACTTTAAAACAGTTTGAAAGTGTTTTTTCAAACATTTTTCATTGTGTAGAGTTGTCTTAATTGTCAGATCTAAAAATTTTATTTATTTCAATACATTTCTTTGAAATAAATGCTTTTGTATGTGAAATCAGAAATCAGTACGCTTTCAATCTAGCTTAGAGTCTAAATAATCTTTTGCATAATTTTGTATTTTAGCAGCAAAACAAGTGCTCTGTCAATCAAATGCAACTCTCTCAAACACTCGAAGTGTGTTATGGTTTACATTTGTCCCTCCGGTCTGAAATAATAGGAGCTCTGTTCTGTATCTATAAATACAGATAGTTGGTGGTCTCTCCCACCTCCCTTCCCATACCTCCCAGGGCAACACAACCGGAATTAGACTGGCTTCAAGTTAGTTATCAGACTCCCACAGTGTTTGAACGCTCACCCACGCATTTAATCCTCCTGATTATTACACGGGCCGCCCATGTGTGACGGGCAAAAGTTTAGCCCAAAACACAGTTAGGCAGGTGGGGAAAAAGTCATGTAGACACGTCTCAGGAGAACAAGTCAGATGTTATAGAGCGGTGAAATCTTTTTGTTTGTAGAAAAGCTAAACTAGTCAACTGAGGTGCGAGAGCACGTCGTCTGAAGGAGAAGAGAGAGAGCTTTCATTGAAAAGGGAAGCCCTGGTTTTTGTGTGTAACTGCGGATGTGACACAGTGGCCTGCAGTTTTTAGTGATTTAGAGATTTCATCTTATTAACAAAAGAAAAGATGGAGGAGGATGTGCTTTGAGTGGAAGTCTGTGTGGTTTTAAAGTGCACTGCGTACGATTAATTGTGCTTGTTTCTTCAACTGTGGGCTCTTTTGTCTCTGTGTGGTTTTTTTTTGTTTTTTTTTTTACAAATAAATTTAATTATCGTTACATATAAACCTTTGTTCGTTAGCAATTTCCAGCAGTTTTTCAACTGAAGGTCATGAACAATGTTTTTTGGAATAAAACGTTCGACTCCTTTGTTTTATCACAACTAGCATTATATATTCAAATTTTAAACAATTAAATGACATTTTCTCTTGCACAATTGTAAGACAAATTACAGCTTAATTAGAATTTTGAAAAAAATAGAACTGAAGCGCAATAAAAATATTCTTTTCATCTGCCAAATTACATTTACATTTGCTTTGATAATTTTGTCTCCTTAGCAACAATAAAATTATTTTATTAGTTAAACAAAATTAATCGATTTAGTACATGAACTAATTTGTGTAAAATTGCTAATTTATTCTCACAAAATAAATATCAAAATTCTTCATGCGTATTTCACCCTTAATAAAATAATTATAGCATTTTTGTGATGGATTTTAAGAACATTTGGGCCGGAAACAGGGGTAAAACTAAATCTACCCAAAGAAGACATTACAAAAGCAAAAATAATGTGCTCTTAATTTAAAAATAGAAATGAAAACCTGTTCGCTTTAATACAAATGAATACCTGAGATATAAAAGTATGTGTGGTTGAAACAAAGTTCAACATTTTCTTAACCTGAAGGTTGGGAACTCTAGATACAGTTTTGCTGAGAATGCATTTTTTTTCTCTTTGTCTTGCTTCTCAGGGACCTCTCAGCCTTATATAGACGGATAGACAACTGCTTTTGAGCAATGGTTCGATACTATAGTACTTTTAATGAAGTGCATTCAAAAACAGCAGATGCACGCTGAAACGTTGTCTTTAAAGGGCATCGGAGCAGAGATCTCAATGCTTCGCTCTCTGTGCAAGCCGAACGCCTGAGGCCTTGTCTCTTTAAAGCAGGAAACTCTCTGAAAAGAGTTGGCTGAAAATGCCAGCCGCTGAGGACAGCACCGCATCTCTGGTGCCGCTCAAGGGATTCGGTTATAAGCTTCTACAAAGACGCCGCTTCAAAGCTCAGGAAAGACACAGAGGCAGCAAACAATCCTCCAGAAACAAGAATGTTTCAGTATGGCCGCTGCTAAACAAGAGACGAAAACCAGCAAAGCAGGAAATGCGGGCATTGTGCCCAGTCAAATGACTGTGGATAGGTGCGCTGGCAAAGTAATTTGGCCCACAATGCAGCGTTTTGCACAAGGCACCTTGATTGTTAAAACCTCTTTGAGATTTAACAAAGAAACGCTGTCGGATGCAATCAGGACGGTGTCTTCAGATGGACAAATGTGTAATTTAAGATGGCACAGAGCTGTTTCCTTCAGAAATTACTCTCCGTCTAAAACGTCTGTCTGTATTTGTCAGCCTCTTTCTCTTTTCACTTTTGAATGTGTCAGTTTTTCCGTCTCTCAAAATAACGCTGCTTTATTGAGGCACGAGGCAGGAAGTGCACTCATCAAGCGTCCTTTCAGCACGTTCCAACTGGGACATGACACGCCAGTTCTGCCACCCTGCCCAAAAATAAGTCAGCATATAGTATTTGTGTCTAGACAGGGTTGTGTGCTAGTAGACGCCCACTGAGAAAAGTGAGATGTTTATTGATGTCTTAAAAAGTGACCGCCCGGAGTGATGCTTTGTAAATAATCAAATGGTGCGTGACTTAATGTCTTAATGTGCGCTGGGGAGGAATGAACTTATCGAAATTGCATATTTTTGTTTCAAAGCAGTGGCACTTTTCTGAATGCTTGCTGGTTTATCGTTGTCTTTAAGGAGGAGAAGACATGTTATGTGTGTGTATTTGTTTTGTTTCTCACAGGGTGGTTTCAGTGCTAGTGAGGATTTATATAGAGTGCTTCAGTGAGATTCAAAAAATGTGAAAGTGTCCCAAAAGTGTCTGAATACTTTTTTGGACTATTCTAACTATATTTTGGAGATGAATTAACAACCAAAATTGGCTAAATCTGACAGAAACTGATTTGTTTTTTATTTATTTAAAAGGAGGAGAAAAAAATAAATAAAAATTATATATATATTCTGAAACATTTAGCAAAATAGTAGTAGTAATTGAGTTATTATCAGCATATTAGAATGATTTGAAAATAAAGCATATTGTGACGATGAAGACTGCTAAAATTCTAAATTCTAAAAAAAAATTATTTATTAGATTTGCATTTGTTTGATTTATAAAAAAAAACAAATATACCTACCTAAGACACTTTTTTTTACGGTTACTCTTATTAGATGCCTATTACTAGAATATTAGCCATTTATTAGTGTTAATTAAGCACATATTAATGCCTTATATTACATGACCGTATTCTGCACCCCTAATCCTACCCAATACCTAAACTGAACAAATACTGCACTAACTATTAATAAGCAGAAAATTAAGAATTCATTGAGGCAAGGGTCATAGTTAATATTTAACAGGTGTTACCCAAAATTCTTACCATTCGAACAGTTGTTATAAAAAAATATATAAATAAATCAATAAAGAAGTGTGTGTGTGTATAAAAACTTTTTCGAATAGAATGTAATATGTTATGTGGTTACTAAAGCGGCTTGAACACTTTAACAACAATATCTTGTTTTTGCATCTAAACCTGTGTGTGTATGTGTGCGCGTGCGCTTACATTCAGCTGTGTTTTTTCCTCTGCAGGCACTGCCATAGCTCAGCTGACGGATGTGTCCTGTCTGGAGCAGTGTGAGGGCGATGGGCGCAGCACTGTGTTTAGTGACAGGACCGGCATGGTGAAAGCTGCTCGCATGCTGCTCTCCTCTGTTACCAAAGTCCTGGTGCTCGCAGACTGCATCGTTATCAAACAGATCATAAGCTCCCGCAACAAAGTACGTATTGTCTGCCGGGTCCAAGTACTTGTGCGCTGGCCTTTACAAGCACTCAATATGGCACTCATCTTTTCCTGTCAAGTACAAGAGTACACAGGCGAACACGCAGGCTAGTGGTTGCTCTCAGATGCTATCGCTGCGTGGCCGCATATATAGAGTCCTTCTGCTTTGGAGATAATTGAAGAGACGTGGCACAGGATAAAGTAAGAGGCCTGTCTTAACATCCATGTCAGCGAGATGAGGAAGTGTGCAGGGTTGTCTGTGCGCGCGCCTGTTTGTGCTCTCAGATCTGGAGCTAATCATGTCCAGTTAGTGATGTTTAGACGGCCAGGCGGCAGAACAGCTCTCCATTAGAGAGAAGCACAATTGAATTTGTCCCTGACCATGCCTGATAACGCCCACTCCTAGCTAGCTAACCTCAAATAGAGGCTTCCCTTATCAATTTTCTCCCATGTGAGTGTCTCCCGGACTTCTTCCGCTGAGCCCATTGGTACATGTAAGAGTTTTCTTTCCTACACATACTCACGCTTTGCTCTTTAAGCACAGTTTCTGCAGTGTGACTCAGCATGGATGACCACTACTAATATGTAAGGGTTTAAGTCTTTGAGTCTTGTTGCCTTGTTAAAAGTACTATGTTATGCAACTGTTGCAGCTATTGAAATGCTTAATAAAAATTTCAACATACAGATATAATTTTGTTAATTTTAATAAAAATCTTTATAAATAATAAATCTGTATAAATAATAAAGCTATCCCTATATAATATAAATATACACAGTTAGTGTGCACACACATACATATGTGTGTGTATATATATGTGTGTGTGTGTACATTTAATATAATAATAATAATAATAATTATGTACATATATATATATATATATATATATATATATATATATATATATATATATATATATATATATATATATATATATATATATATATATATATATATATATATATATGTATTGTGACGAAAGGCCCCGAGGACGGATCAGCGTTGCCCTGGGAACAAACCAGGAACACCTTCACCAGCCACTCAACGGCAAGGATTCGCCACACCTGGAGCTCATCAGCCGCGGGCCAGATAAGCCCGGCCAGGCGACGGCTTCAGTGAGCCACGAGACTCCGGGTTGCACACTAACTTGTTGTCTTTCTCTTTATCTCCCAGAAGCCTCACCGTGACGCAGAGCCTACCTGAGCTAATTCCCGATTGCCTCACCGTGGACTCCTCACCACCCTCCGAGCACTGGAAAGCACTGAAGACAACGCTCCGCTGCACTCACCGGACTCACCGCTACACTTCCCCCGGACGCACCGCTGCATTCCCGCACGCCTCGAACTCACCGCGCACCTTCTGTGTATTATCTAATAAATACACCCTCCGGGGTTTCACTGCACCTGTTTCTCTTGTGCTTCCTCTGCCCTCGCCACAAGTGGTGGAGAATGCGCGCAGTTTTAAAGCGCAAGAGAACAGAGAAAACAAAGAGAAAAAGGAAGAACGCTGTCGCCGCCTTTATTAAAGGTCCCCCACAACATCAACTTCTCTCTTTGCTTTTCCCCCAGGAAAGCGCTCGCTTCCCGGCGAAGATGGAGGAGTTCCTCCAACGCCTCTCAGAGGTTTCTATTCGCCAGCAACAGATCGTCGAGCATTTGGCCACCCGCCAGAATGAGACCGAGCAGGAGCTCGCTGCCCTCCGCGCCGCCACTCGACCACGCCCCGCCGTGCCTGATCCCCGGATGCAAGCCACACAGCTGATACCCAAGATGTCCGCCAGCGACGACCCCGAAATCTATCTTGAGATGTTCGAGAGCGTCGCAACCACTGAGGGATGGGACCGGCGGGATTGGGCACGCGCGCGTTGGCCCCGCTGCTGTCAGGAGAGCCCCAGCGCGCCTACTTCAGCATGCCGGCCGACCTGGCGAAGGGATATGATAACCTGAAGAAGGAAATCTTGGGCAGGGTCGGTCTGTCACCGGTCTGCGCAGCCCAAGCCTTCAAGAGTGGGTCTTCCAGTCTCGCCAGCCGGCAAGGACCCAGGCCGCCGAACTTACTCGGCTGGCGCAACACTGGCTCCTGGACGGGACACCAACCCCCGCCATCATTGTGGAAAGAGTGGTGATAGACCGGCTCCTGCGGGCTCTTCCCCGAAATTATCGCCAGGCGGTCGGTATGAGAAACCCCAAGAACGCTGCGGAGTTGGTGGAGGCGGTCGAGCTGGCGGAAGCCGCCCAGCGTCGAGGCCGGGAGCGGGCGCCATCTTTTCCCGGAGGGTGTCCCAGGCGACGACGCGCGCCGGAGGGCACCCGCGACCGATGGAGAGGCGGCGGTCCCGACCGCGAGAGATGAGCCAATGCCAACCGAAGAGGCCTCAAACCCCCCTAGAGCGTGGCTGGCAGGCTGCAGCCTCCACCGGGAGCTTCCCACGCCGCACCGAAAATCCCCATCGGCCTGAATGGACAGAAGTTCAGCGCCTCCTTGACTTCTGGCAGTACCATTAGCCTGGTTCAGTCCCGCCTCCTACCCCGCGCATGGAACCACGGAAACAGCTGCCACTGACCTGCGCCCACGGGACACCAGGAAAGTTTCCACCGCCTCATCACCGTGACGACGGCCGGAGGAAGCTGGCCCCTGGAGGTGGGTCTCGTGACGGGATCTGCCGGTACCAATCATCCTTGGGCGGACTGGCCGGGCTTCGAGGAGGCGCTACACACCGCGACACAGCCTGTCAGCCCTCGAAACCCTCGCCGGAAGAGGCGAGAAGGGAGAGAAACCGCCGCCCCTGCCGCTCTCTCCCAGCATCGGACAGCGGAAGAGATGGTGAGTCCCCTCCTCCTACAACTAATGTTTTCTTTGATGTGTTCCAACAGGTAGTCGGAGGGGGCCTCGTTCGGCCGGGCTCAGCGGGAGGATGACCGCCTCAAGAATTGCTGGAACCAGGTACATTTCATGGATGGAGAGGAGACGCGGCCCGGCCCCATCATCCTCTTCCCACTTTATTGTGTGGAGAACGGCCTGCTCTATTGTGTCGCCCGGCGGAGGGGGAGGAGAAACGCTCCTGGTGGTGCCCCGAGGAAAGTGGACACCATTTGGAGCTCGCCCACGCCCACCCGCTGGCCGGACACCTCGGGCCGCCAACACTATCAAGAGGATCCGGGACCGCTTCCACTGGCCGGGCTCGACGGAGACGTGAAACTTTTCTGCCAGGCCTGCCCAGAGTGCCAGAAGACCTCGCCCGGCCACCTCCCCTAGTCCACTTATCCCGCTGCCCATAATCGAGGTGCCCTTCGAGCGCGCCGGGATGGATCTGGTGGGCCCGCTGCCGAGGTCTGCCCGCGCCACGAACACATCCTGGTGATCGTGGACTACGCCACCCAGTACCCGAAGCCATCCCACTCCGCAAAGCCACCGCCAAGGCGACGCCCAGGAGCTCTTCACCCTGTCCACCAGAGTGGGGATACCCGGGAGATACTGACCGACCAAGGCACCCGTTCATGTCCCGGGTGATGGCCGACCTCTGCCGGTTGCTACGGATCCAGCAGCTGCGCACTCAGTGTACCACCCCAGACGGACGGACTTGTGGAGCGGTTCAACCAGACACTGAAGCAAATGTTGAGAAGGGTTGTCTCCGAGGACAAACGCGACTGGGACCAGATGCTCCCCTACGCCCTCTTCGGGCGCGTGAGGTGCCCCAGGCCTCCACCGGCTTTACCCCATTCGAGTTGCTGTTCGGTCGACAGCCGCGAGGCCTGCTGGACGTGGCAAAGAGGCCTGGGAGCAGCAGCAGCAGCCGGATGCCCAGAGGTCGGTCGTGGAACATGTTCAAGCCATGCGGGACCGGATTGAACGGGTGATGCCCTCGTGCGCGGAGCACATGACGCAGGCCCAGCAGCAACAACAACGGCACTATAACCGCCCTGCACAACCCCGGAATTCCAGGTCGGCGATCGGTCATGGTACTGGTCCCCACCAATGCATGCAAATTCCTGGCCACCTGGCAGGGCCATATACCGCCCTGGAAAAGATCGGCCCGGTTACCTACCGAGTCCGCCAACCAGACCGTCGACGTGCGAACAAATATACCACATTAACTTGTTGAAGAAGTGGGTGGGGACTAGGGAACACCTATCCGCACTCACCGTTCAGGAGGGCCCGGTCGTCGACACCAATGCCCTGCTCGCTCCCGCACAGAAGACGGAACTCCAACATCTGGTCGGTCAGTTCTCGGATGTGTTCTCGTCCACGCCCGGGCAGACTAACCTCCTCCAGCACGAGATCCGGACCCCTCCCGGCGTCATCGTCCGGCAGCGGCCCTACCGGATCCCTGAGGCTCGTCGGCGAGCTATTGAGGAGGAGGTAAATCAGATGCTGAAGTTGGGGGTGATTGAACCATCGACGAGCCCGTGGTCCAGCCCCATCGCCCTGGTCCCAAAACCTGACGGCACCCTCCGCTTCTGCAATGACTACCGCGACTCAACCAGGTCTCCGAGTTTGACGGATATCCCATGCCCGTGTAGACGAACTGCTGGAACGTCTTGGAAGGGCCGGCATATCTCCACCTCGATCTCACCAAAGGATACTGGCAGGTCCCGCTGTCAGAGGAAGCCAAGCCAAAACGGCTTTCTCCACCCCGGCGGCCACTGGCAATACCGGTCCCTTCCTTCGGTCTACACGGGCACCAGCCACCTTCCAGCGACTAATGGACGTCTTACTACGACCCCACCAACAGTACGCCGCAGCCTATCTTGACGACCTTGTGATCCACTCGGAGACCTGGGAGGACCATCTGGGCGCCTGCGGAGGGTGCTTCATGATCTTCGACGGGCTGGACTCACCGCCAACCCCAAGAAATGTCACCTGGCGCTCTTGAGCGAAGTACCTGGGTTACCGAGTTGGGAGAGGACTGATCCGGCCACAGGAGAGCAAAATCGCCGCGGTCCAGGAGACCCCGAGGCCCACCAACAAAACCCAGGTACGCGCCTTCTTGGGGTTGGCAGGGTATTACCGTTGTTTCATCCCCGACTTCTCCTCCATAGCCGCCCCTCTGACAGACCTGACCAGGAAGGGGCAGCCTGAACGGGTTCTGTGGAACCCTGACGCAGAGGAGGCGTTCCGGAGGATTAAGGCCGCACTCACCTCGGACCCTGTCCTGAGAGCCCCGGACTTCGGCTGCCCCTTCCTGCTACAGACGGATGCTTCTGATGTGGGTCTGGGAGCCGTACTGTCCCAGATCCAGGAGGGTGAGGAGCATCCGGTCCTATATATCAGTAGGAAGCTGACCCCGCCGAGAAGAACTACGCCGCGGTAGAGAAGGAGGCCCTAGCCGTCAAGTGGGCAGTCCTGGAACTGCGGTACTACCTCCTGGGCCGGCGGTTCACCCTACTTACCGACCACGCACCCCTACAGTGGATGGCCAGGGCTAAGGACACGAACGCCAGGGTGACCCGCTGGTTCCTCGCGCTCCAGGACTTCCACTTTGACGTGCAACACCAGCTGGGACAGCCAACGCCAACGCCGACGGCCTATCACGGATGTGGTCGGCTTTTGCAGGTCTGTCAGGGGTCACTCCCCACCCACCCCAAATTTCCCCGTTACTACGTTCTGCTTTATCCACCAGGACCAGGACAGCGCTTGGGGGGGGGAGTGTGACGAGCGTCCCGAGGACGGATCAGCGTTGCCCTGGGAACAAACCAGGAACACCTTCACCAGCCACTCAACGAAGGATTCGCCACACCTGGAGCTCATCAGCCGCGGCCAGATAAGCCCGGCCAGGCGACGGCTTCAGTGAGCCACGAGACTCGGGTTGCACACTAACTTGTTGTCTTTCTCTTTATCTCCCAGAAGCCTCACCGTGACGAGCCTACCTGAGCTAATTCCCATTGCCTCACCGTGGACTCCTCACCACTCCGAGCACTGGAAAGCACTGAAGACAACGCTCCGCTGCACTCACCGGACTCACCGCTACACTTCCCCGGACGCACCGCTGCATTCCCGCACGCCTCGAACTCACCGCGCACCTTCTGTGTATTATCTAATAAATACACCCTCCGGGGTTTCACTGCACCTGTTTCTCTTGTGCTTCCTCTGCCTCGCCACAGTATGTATGTATGTGTGTGTATATCACACCCTATGCTCAGATTTTCCACAGTGCCTCCATGCTCTTACTGTATATCAGCGGTTGTCTCAGTTGAGTCTATTTTTATTTCTTAGGACAGACATGCGAGATAAAGCTCATTTCTAAATAAAACTCATTATGAAAGCAACCTTTACGAAGTGCATTTTTTTTTCTCAGGGCTGTAGCTGAGAAAGACGTGGGTTTTATGTATGTGCAGGTGCTGGTTACCCTGGAGCAGCTGGAGAGAGTCAGCACTTTTCAGGAATTTGTCCAAATCTTCAGCCAATTTGGGAACGAGATGGTAGAGTTTGCCCATCTCACAGGAGACAGACAGAATGTAAGTGACCTCTCTCTCTCTCTCTCTCTCACACACACACACACACACACACACACACACACACACATCCCCCTGCTCACCCTCCATCCTTTACTTCACTTTACAGATAATCAAACACTGATAAGGACACCTCCTATGGCAGATGTGTACAGCCTGTGTAGATTTATACATCGGATGAGGGCAGAAGGGGAAGATAATCGAGGGATTTTAGTTATAAGAACTGAACTGCGCTGCACACTGCAGTTTCAATCAGCAGCTCTCAAACCCCACTGATAAAAACCTTTTGGGTGAGATACACTCGACCGCAGTGCAGAGCAGATGGATAAAGTCAAACACTAGTGGTGTTTTTTAATAGGAATTCACAATTTTAAGACTCAAATCAGCATGTGTTTACAATGCAAAAACATGCGCAAGAGCAGGGAATTGTACTGTTTATAAATGAATGCTGGATTTAGTTTTTCATTATCAATGCTCTGTCGTCATACCTTCATATGGTCAAGCTGGTTTTGCTGCTAGGGGGAGATTTAGATATGGGGTTTGTCAAAAGCTGATGCTGATGTTTTTATAGAGCAAGAGATATTAAACTGGGTTCCGGTTGGGGCTGCTAACGGTTCTGCTGAATATTTGCACCCATGGTCAAAAACATATATATATTATTGCTACATTTTAATGTGAGTGTATGGACAACCATATATTCAAAGTAATAAAAACAAGTAAAATCAAATACAATTTTTTTTTTTTTAATAGAAAAAGTGAGTGTTTAAAACTTCTTCTTCAAGGTAATGTAGTTTACGTTTGTATACTATACATTTTAATTGAATTTAAAATTTTATCTTCAGATTTATGTCACAATACTCTTTACATCTTGTAAAAGGAGATACAGTTAATTTAATACAACTAATATTTTACAGATAATATTTTAGTAAATAGTATACTTTATTCTGACAAATATAAATATTAGTTACAAAAATAATTGAACAATATAAATATAAAATCTAATTTTATTTTGGAAACAATGTATTGTAGTCATATGACACTATACTAGTGTACTGTAGTTTTACTATGTTTTAGGAAGTCAAGGTTATCCCGATTTTGGAAGGTTCTTGCGTGGTATTACTCTATATAGATTTATATAGATCTATAATTTACATTGGTGTCTCAAAGTGTGCTAACACTAGCTCTCGTCGTGGCTCAATATCGGCTTTCACAACTGCTCGATCACCGCATGAAACCGTATTAAACCATCAGAAACTGGTTTCAACTGATTTTTCTTGCGGTGCATGGCCGGATCTCCTCCTCCGGAGTCCCATCGTGATTAGCAAAGTAGTAATATGAATATGAATGACACGGAGAACCGATAGGAAAGGCTGTCTCATTTCAAACAGGAAGCTTCTGTATGTGTTTGATAATGTTTCACAAACACATCACGTTCCTATCTCTGCAGAGCTTTCCTGCCAATCTGCAGCCTCCATCTTTTCAGTTTTATTCAGAAGAACATAATAACAGATAATCACTTCTCCTTTTGTGAGCCATGGCTCCCAGCCTGGGTGAGAGAGATCAGGTTCCTCTCATTCTCAGTCATGCGCACACACAGTCTGTCAGTCACAAATCCCTAATGCCTCACGGCGCGTCGAGTGAACGCAGCTCTATTGAGTTATATTCCAGCTCGCTCAGTGTCGGTGGAAGGCATTATGTCAGTGCTATCTCTACCAAGGACCAAATTTACCCTTCATTCTAAGCAAGACCTTGAAAAATGAACACTGAATGAATTCAGTTCTGTAGATCTCCTGACAGCCTGCGTCAGATGGTTAAGATTCTAGTCAAGTGCACTTGATTTGTTCGAAACGTTAGTTTTATCATGGTTCAGTCAAATGGGTTTCATAAATCTTAACTGAACTAAATTGATAAAAGTGTAATTCCTCCTTTGTCTGTTGCAAGCGAATTATGAGGGTAAACCTAAGCCGAGATTTCTGAACACTTGAAAGCACTCGAGGCATTGCATGCTTTCTCATATTTGTCTTCTGGATTCTTGTTTTCGTCAGGATCTGAAGGATGAAAAGAAAAGAGCTCGGATGGCCGCCGCACGTGCTGTGCTGGAGAAATGCACCATGATGCTCCTCACAGCCTCCAAGGTAGGATTGTGGAAGAGAGTACCATCTGCTGTCTAAAACATGTTAATATCGGTGTGTTTGTTTGTGTGTAAAAACATGAGTGTGAATGTGGTCATGCATGAAACGAGGTGTCAAAAAGTTTCAGTTCAAGATTCAGGAAGAAGTTAAACAAATGAGCAAATCATATTCTGAATATTACTATTACAATATAGTAATATTAGTATTATATTACTATACTAATATTACTATTATCTATTCATCTGACATACTCTGACATCTATCTTAGTTAACTACTCTTCAGAAGTTTGAGTGAAATAAATAGATTTTAAGAAATAAATATTTTATTGACATTTGTAATGTTATAGGGCTGTTAAACGATTAATCCTGATTAATCACATCCAAAATAAGTTTTTGTTTACATAATTTGTGTGTGTGTGTGTGTACTGTGTATATTTATTGTGTTTATATATAAATACACACAAATACATGTGTATATATTTAGGGAAAAATTGTCATTTATATATTAAATATGTTCATTTTCAAACATGAATATTGATATGCTGTGTGTATTTATGTAAACATAATAAATATACACAGTAAGCACACACTTATCATGTAAACAAAAACTTTTATTTTGGACGTGATCAATCGTGATTATTTTCATTAGACAGAAACATTTTGTAACATTATAGTGCTGTCAAATGACTGTTACAAACCAATGAAAAATAAAAGAGTTTTGAAACAAGTATCAGTTGTCTGAAAATGTATTAAGCAGCACAACTGCCCTTGTTTTTACTACAGTAATATCATAGATTGTAGATATGTACTGTTACACATGCCTTGGAGTATCGTCTTCTTTAAAGTATTCACAAAACACCATGGTTGTGTAATGAATATTAAAGTACTATATGATATCACCATCTGATGCCATCAATGACACCCTTTCATAAGGGTTATTTCCATAATTGAGCTTGTACATTCCTCTGTGTTTTCCTTTCTTTATTAAAAAATGTAATAATGTATTTACATGTCAAACTTTGCAGCCACACTTTTGTTGTTCCTCTGCATTTTGAAGATAATTTTTGTTCCTCTTTGCCTCTCAGACTTGTCTGAGACATCCAGACTGTGAGTCGGCACGGATCAACAAAGAAGCAGTCTTCCAGCGTATGCGTCTGGCCCTGGAGCAAGTCATTGAGATTGTGACTGACACAAGGAGCGGTGGGGAGACCAAAGCACTTCCTGTCAGCATCTACGCTGGGATTAGAGACTTTAAGGTGCAGGTGTAGGCCAAGGGCTCTTAGATGGATCTATCAATGGATAAAGTGTCTCTTTAAAAACAAAAAACTGTCAACCAGTCAAAAATATGTTACCGTTCAAAGGTTTGGGATCATTTTTGTAAAAAAAAAAAAAAAATGAAATTGATACTTGTTCAGCACAGGCATATCGATTTGATTAATTGTAAGAGTAAATGCATTTCAATTTTAAATAAATTCTATTCTTTTTAACTTTATCTTCACAAAGAATCGTAAAAAAATGTTTTACAGGTTTTACAAAAATTTTAATCAGGCAAAGCTGTTTTCAACATTGATAAACACAAAAACAGTTACTTCAGATAGTAATACTACTTGAGAGTATTACTGTATATTTGATCAAATAAATGCAGCATTGGTAAGCATGAGATAATTCTCTTAAAAACCATTAACTTCTGAATAAAAATCATTTTTGGTGCTACTGGGATTACACACCCCGTGGATGAGTTGAAAAACAAATAAATGTCCAGTATTATATAAAAATGCAGATATTGGCCAGTAAATTGTACACGATGAATCAGTTTTTCACCAGATGTATGTGTTTCAGGTTAAAGTGGAGGGTCTGAGAGACTCTCTGTACTGTGTGTCCTGTGAGGCTGTGGCGGCTCAGCTGGAAGCTCTGGTGGAGAAAACCGAAGACTTTACAGACTCTGCCTACACCAGCCATGAGCAGAGAGAGACAATCATACAGCTCTGCCAGATCACACGTCAGGAGACCAAACAGCTCATCAGCACATGGAGACACGCGGTAAGAGGGACACATGCACAAATTAGGGACCGCACCGACCCATCTTTCACCTTATGATTTGAGTCTCACTTGATGAAAAAATCCAAACTCCTTCCCAGTGTAGCTGTATGGCATTGATTTTGCTCTCTTATTCCTATCTTCACACAAATGTTTCACTTGGCTTGTATATCTGTCCTTCACGTCTTTGTTGTGCAGTGTGTGAAGGATGTTCTGCATGTTTCTCCTCCGGTGGAGCAACTGCCCATGAACCTCACACCCTCGCTGTGCCTCATACATTGGGAAAAATAAGCCTTACAGTTCAGATCTATAGGCGTTTATTCTTTCCTGCTTCCTGCCTTTGGTTTCTTGAATAAGCTATTCATTTGCTGTGATTTTTTTTTGCCATGATTTCTTTTATTGTGCAGCAGCATACTTTTCAGACAAACTTTAGTGATACTTGTGATTTGTTCCGCGTGTTATACTGTGTTATAAGGACTATACATAGGTAGAGTTGACTCTAAACTTTCTTATGTCTTTAAACCATAAAGGGATGAAAAGAAAGAAACGGGAAAAAGATTTTTTTAAAAATGTATGCGCTCTTTAATGGTTTAATAGCAGCATTAATTTGAAGGTTGATATAAACTGACATGGTATTCATTGCTGAACACTGAATGGCTTGAAAACATTTTCAAGGAAAAAGACTGAGTCACTGCATTTTATTTATATATATATATATATATATATATATATATATATATATATATATATATATATATATATATATATACACACTGTATATATATACTTTTTTATTCTTACGCATTTGTCCGATGTTACTTCCGGTTCTTTAAATGTGTTTGCTGGGAATCAAAACTCTGACCTCTGCATTACTAGTACTGTGACCTCAGAAGAACACAGTGAATATGAGTAGTAGCCTAAAATGTACAGAATACAGTGTTCCTACAATCATGAAAAACCTGAATACTAAGAAATGTAAAATTATTATTTTCCTCACCTAGAAATGTTACTGATATAAATAAATGTTTAAAGTCAAGGAATTTCTATCAATGTAAGGTTTGCTAGTTATTCTCTGATCTATTTTGTAGGAATCTGTACTTAGGTATCTAGTAAAAAAGTCTGATTTCCAACCACATTTTGAGTTGAATAAGGATTTTTTCAAATCTCAGTAATCGCTAAAAGGTCATGGAAATGTATTGGTTAAAATGTATCTGAAAGACCTTTGAAAAGCTATAGAATAGAACAGCATTTATTTGAAAAGAAATTGAAGTCTTCTATAAATGCCTTAACTGGTCAAATTATAGAAATTGCTGACCCCAAGCTTTTTAACAGTAGTGTGTGATTACATTTAGCAATTTCTGAAGGAAAATGACAATCTTTATCTTCTTGTGTCACTGTTGTAGAGTTTTTCTTTATGAAAAATTCTCTTAGACAGGCAGTACAGACTGCTAGGTCCCAGATTTCTTTATACTTATTTGTTGTATTACTATAAATTTATCTAGTTTTTGAGGACGTAATGCCTGCCTCCAATTAAACTTTTATGCCAGTTTTCCCAGTCTCATGAAGCCAGACGCCAGATGTGTGGTCCTCGTTGCTTCTGATTCTGCCTAAGAATCGCCCACTTAGACAGGAAGACACCAGCATCTAAAGTGACAATTTGTTTTGTATTACGTGCTGTTAGGGAAGGATTTATCCGAAAAGGGTTAACAAAATGATAGCTTAGGCTGGAAATTTCAAAATGATAGACATTTTGATCATAATTCCTGTTCTCCAAAAAGTAATAAATACAGAACACAAAGTGAAGTATACATGTCTGCATGTAGAACGCTGACTTGTTCATTTTCAGGTAAATCCAGACTTCAAATGTAGTGATTTGTTCATCGTGAAGAGCACTCAATGCATCAACCCTGCACCTTTGTAACATGACTTAATCCAAATGAAAGAACCTGTGCACCATTACTCGTGGACTCCATAAAACCGGCCGCTCGGGTTGGAACTGTCCCTTTAAACAGGCTCTTGACATTTTTAAGTGCGACCGCCAGTGAACATTCCGTGGGCATGAATTTTCCTCCCTCAAGCACTGCATTTCTTCTTTCTACGAGTCCTTGAATGTTTATGACTATGTACATGTCTCTGCTGTCGTGAGCCAAAACTTATTTAGAGACAGCGATGTTTTTTTACGTGGTAATATCTGGGTTTGTTCCCACTTTACCTGTCCACCACTTCAGTGACAGAAACGTTGAGAATGTGTTCACTGAAGTGCAATGACTGGTTAAGTCCCAGTGTGATGTCTCGGAGTAAAGCGCGGAAGATGAGAGGGCTTCAAACATTCACACGGCTTCTGTGGCGTGTTTGTGTTGACACCCCATCGTAATCCCGTCTGAAAGCAATCCCACCCACCTGTCTGCCTGTCCTCTGAAGAGAAAACTGTGGATAAAGACTGTCGTGTCTAACAAAGTCCATCTTTCAGGGTTGCTTGGGCCACTGACGCTTGTGTTGAAGCTTGACAGCTCTTCAGCATTGATGGTGCACATTCAACCGGTTGAAAATCATCCCGTTTGCAATGTGTTAAAATCCCTTTTTGTCTTTTTGTTTCTGTTTCTTTTCCCCTCCAGCAGCAATCGCTTAAAGCCAAAGAGGCCACGGACGAGGTGGAGCTCTCTATTTTGAAGACTTGTCAGAGTGTCAGCGATCTCAGGCGAGAGGTGAGATTCTTGTGACAAGCTACGCACAGGGATTGAATCCCATGAGCCAAGAATCTAAAACAAAATCAAAATCTTCAAAAGCATCCATTCCAGTGTTCCCCGTATCACTTATGCTGAATTTACAGTGGCATGACATATTTACTTAATTTGTCAATCTGCTTTTGAACTGAATGGCATGAGTTTAGAAAGAGACAAAGACAACACATGTCTATTTAAAGTCTTTTAAAGAATGGCACAGAAACTTTCAAAAGTTTAGTTTGTAAACCATTTAATGAATCCATTAGAGAAGTTACTGAATCTGATCCACTTCGGTCTGCAAGATATCATAACTTTTTACTTTGAGGTGATTTGAAATTAAAACTGCTACGATTTGTTTTATTTGAACAACAATATACTTTAACATGACATTACATAAATAATATTCAATATTATTTATTGACAGGCATTACGAACATAAAAGCAAAAACACTGCGTATGGTCTCATATGTGACATAATAAAACCCTCATAGGAATACTCCTACTTTAAAGAATTCATATATTGCTCATAGTAAATGGAAACATGGTATGTTACTTAAACAATCTCGACTTGTTTTGCATGTAATTAATACCACTGGCCAGTTCACATTATTAGGCTTTTTCTTTTTGTTCAGCTTCATAGGGTGGCGGTGGAAGGGCCACTGAGCTGCTGAAGCTGCATTCAGATCATCTGGTGCTGCAGGCCCTGAAGGCCTCCGGTGGGGATGGAAACCTGGAGGCTGTGGCTGATTATGCCGGCACACTGACTGAACACAAAGAGCAACTGGTGGAGGTGGCGGCTCTGTTTAACACTTCCGTTCTGATAAAGAATTGATTACAAAGCAGTTTATTAAAAACAAACAAACAGCAGATTCATTTTACACCATTGTTAAACAGTGACAGAAAAATATATAGGTTTTATGCACATAGAATTTAACAATAACTATATTGCAGAATAAAGGGTTTGAGTTTCACTATAGGGTTAACTTCAGTGTAGTGTAATTTATTCTGATTTCAGACTTGCCGTTTGCTCTGCCACATTTCTGGGACTGAGCCGCTGGAGATCACCTGCGTTCATGCTGAGGAAACTTTCCGTGTCATTGGTCCTCAGGTAAACAGAGAGGCTGTCTGCTAGTAAATAGGAATCTGACATCTTCGCAACTGAGACTTTTTTTTCCAAGTCTTTCAGAGACTTACACAATATAGATTTTGTTAATAAAAGAACAGAAGACGACTGTTATTCGCCTCAGTTAGTGCTTATTTTTCAAAAATCAGCAATGCTTATTTGACACATTTCGCACTCTTGTTGTTGACTTTGCAGCTCTGATTACCGAAAAAACAGCAGAGGCAAAAGCAATTACATGCATAGGCATAAAATTGCAAGAAATTGCAATTAAAATGCATTTTCAGCTGAATGAAAAAAAAACACCCCAAACAAAATAATGCTTCAAAATCTTCTTTACGGTTCTTGCTTGTTTTCTTTTTCAATGCAAACAGTAGTTAACATGCGAACATATGAAAAGAAAAAGTAAGATTGGGCCAATATGCAGAATGTACTGTTTAACTGAGTGTATTTGCAGTGAATTTCATCAGCACGCTTCATTAGCATATCTGATTGCAAGCAGGATGAGTGTTCTTAGAGAGGGCAACCTCACCTCACCAGCCAATAATGATGAGGCCTAAAGATCAGGCAGCCAATAAGAGCACAGCGGGTGAGCGGCAGCTTCAGGGGTGCATGGTAATGAGTTGCTTTATCTGTAATTCCAAAAGCCACAGGTAATTACCAGCTGAATCCACACCCTCAGCGGAGACGAGCTCTGCTTCGCTGTGTTTGTTTTTTGAAACATCCTCCCAGTAAGTTGTAAATCATAATTATGCAGTTGCCGACAGAGTTAGATGGTGCATTTATGCTGTGGGACACTGGAAAGAAACCAACGATGAATATTGATATTCAGATGTTGCACAGTTCGAATTATGCAGTCACATCAGAACTTACAGTACACTGAGGTTTTTAAAAGACACCTCACCAAGGCTGTATTTATTTAATCAAAATACAGCAAAGCGGCGGTATTGTGAATTATGATTACAATTTAAACAGATTTCAATTTGAATATATTTTGAAATGTAAATTATTACTTACATATGTATATGCATATTTCCCTTCGGTTGTTCAAAATACTTTGTTGTTGTTGTCTTTTAAATATTTGATCACAAAAAGAAATATAATTTATTCCTGTGAGAGCAATGTTGAATTTTCAGCAGCCAATACTTCAGAAAAGTTTTCTTATCTATGCTCCCAGGAAAGGTTTTCATGCAAAAACAAACAAAAAATACAATAAAATAAAATATACATACATACATATTGCATTATTTTATTATATGTACTACCCTTTTTTTATATTTTTGAAAGAAATCACTTGTGTTCACGATGGCTGCGTTCATGTAAATGTAAAAAAAAAAAAAGTTAACATATTTTAAAATGTAATTTATTCTTGTCATGGCAAAGCTGTGGTACATCAGGATACTTCGATGAATATAAAGTTGTTGTTCTTTATATTATGATTACTGCTGCATTCGATAGTCTTAATCCATTCTTGCAGAATAAAAGAATTGATTTAAGATAAATAAGTTGGTAAATAATCAAAACTTTCCCTAAGCTTTTGAATGGTCCTGCATATTTAACATTGACGAGAAAGTTCTTGAAAATAGTGTTAAAAAAAGCGATTTCTCCTCAGATCATCTCAGCAGCACAGACCCTTGCTCTGCACCCCACCAGCAAGATTGCCAAAGAAAACCTGGATGTGTTTTGCGAGGCCTGGGAGTCCCAGCTGTGCGACATGGCCATCCTACTGAAGGAGATCAATGATGTGTTTGAGGGCCGCAGAGGTGCGTCTGTCAAGCTGTTCAGTCTGTCAGTGCCTAGGCTTGCTTTTAGGACTTCACGCTTAAACAGCTTCTTTTTCTAACCCAAGACATGAAAGAGCGTACTTACCACAGTATTGTAATCTGGATTTCATGGGTGCTTCAGTAGCAGCTATTTCCAGGTGCACAAAATATATTTGTTCATGTCTGTGGGCAGGGCAGCGATAAGGTTTTTTTTTCTTTTCCTCGTGGCCAGATTGTTATCTTTTCCAGCCGCTAAAGATGTGCAGCTTTGACATTTACACTGCATCCACATCCCTCACGTGAGGTAATTGAATAGAGGCCGGATAAATCTCTGTAGGCAAGGTTAAGGGCGCATTGCTGCGGCGCGCTGAGATTACAGGTCTGTGAAAGTCCTTCACTCATCTGTATTTGGACATAGCGCTCAAGGATGCGTTTGAGCGATGGCGACTCTTTCGAGTGAAACTCTGGTTTTCTCACGGCAGCGCATAAAGAGCTTTATGCGGCGGCGATATTTGTCAGAGTCCGAAGCAAGGCATCAGTAACATGACAGAAACCCGGTGCCTGGGGAGATGTTTTTGTTCCAGATGAGAGGCTCCCAGTCATCATCAGAGCCAACCGGATATTTCCCAAAACAAACTGTCATCCCCCAAGATCCTGCTTTTGTATCTGTTCATCCACATCACTGTCCAGTCATTTTCAGACTAGACGTGTACTTGAATCGCATTTATCTTTTATTGGGACCTATTTGCATATTTAGTTTTAATACTTAAACTGCCTTTCTAATTTCAGGTGATAAGAAAACATATCTGTCTCTACCCAGACCAGGGGTGAGTCTCACAAGCAGTTATGATTTTATCGCAAATTCCTCTTACCGTATCATGTCCTTCATTATTTACTGATTCATCTACTTCATAGAAACACTCTGCCAACCTGAAGACGGTGAAGGCTGCCAAACTTGACGCTGAGGTACGATTTCCCCCAAATAAAACATAATGCGTGAACAAAAAAGCTCAAGTATTTTTTGAAGTAGTTTTTATCTGTCAATTGGAAAAGACTGGGCTGAAAAGTTTTAATCTTGCTCTATTCTTGACATTATTTGCCATTTTGTCCCAAATATTATATACCTTTGCTATTCCTTTTCCAAATGTAGATTACAATATTTGCATTTTTAGATTAATTAAGATTTCAAGAACAGCTGGTAAGCCTAGGTGTGATGAAACTAATTTATGTGTGTCACAAAAATATGTAATTTGATCGCAAAATGTAATTTGGTCACAAAAATAAATAAAAATAATAAAAAAATGCATATATAATTATTTATTATTATATAATTTTTAAATAGGATTTATTACTATTTTAAATTACTGTGATTTTAATAAAAGTAGTATTATTTCATGTGCTTTTGTAATTGTTATTAGTTTAATAAAAACCTGGCAAGGTTTAAAGCTAGTTTTAATGTAATAATTGTTTTTGTTTTATTTTAGCTTTTTCCAAGTTTTTCTAAAACCAATTTTTAATAGTTTAATCTTTAATGTTTTTAAAACTTGAAAATGCCGTATAATCAGACATATTACTTTTTTAACAATCTTTAAGCAACGGAAACTTCTTAGTTACTGTAACTTCTGCTATATATATTTAAATAAAAATGTAATAATTTATTAGTATTTAGTTCTTCATGAAGTATCCTTGTGGCCGTGATCTATTCAGGAGCAAACCACCATCGCCAAGCTTGGGCTGGAACTGTGTCTCCTCACTTCAGATGTGGACTCAGAGGTGGAGCGCTGGGACGAGCAGGACCACGACATGGTTCGGCTGTGTCAGATCATATCCAGCATGGCTTATTCCATGTACCTCTTCACCAGGTAACCCACTGGAAACCTTTTCAGAAACTTCATAGTCCGTTTATCAGATCATCAGCTTGGTTCGAGTAGTGTTATATTACACAGGAAATTAAATACGGCATGCTGGAAAGTTTAAGCTTTATGAAAAACGTCTGTTCAGAAGATAAGAGCATGTTGTTATTATTAATCTGCACTTTCTGTCAACCTAAACAATCGGTTTTATGGATCTTCTAAGGATGTTTCATTAACTCTCTGGTGTTTTTTGCTCTCTGTGATTAAGGGGGGAAGGCCTACTGAAGACAACTTTGGATCTATTCCACCAAGCCGAGGTACGCCAGCGTTCATTCTCTCTCATAGGTTTTTTAATTGAATCTCCTCAAGGTGCCGTTAAGAGCAATGAATCCTCTGGAAAAGATGGATCAATATATTATTAAAAGGGCCAGCTGTCATTTGTCTGTGAGATACAGTGATCCAGGACAGGAAGTGTGCTGTGAATGGGGAGGAAATGCTGATTAGGCAGTGTGTCGTTCTCAAACACAACCTCTTACGTCAAACACAAAATTATAACTCATAATGTGAAAAAAACAAAGTCTCCAAGTTCGTTGTGACTGTATGTAAAAAATAACCAATATGCTATTTCAAATGTTATAAATTTCTATTCATGTAAGCGTTAGCTGATTTGATCTCTTAAAGACTGTGCTGATTTAATATAACCAAGTAATTTTTATTTTTATTTTTACATGGATCAATTTCAGCATTGCCATAGTAACAAACATTTTCTGAGGTTTTGAACTACTCTGGTAATTATGATAATTTTGACACGACATAGCATGACACCAATCATTGGATTTGACTACTAAATGGTGCTTTTCTCATTTTCTTGAGACTTCAGTCTTCAATATCAGTGAGATGTTAGTAATTTTTGGGAGTATATTTTAAGTTGGAATTGCTATTTAATTCTTGAAATAGCTGCCTGGAAGTATTGCACATATAATATGGTAATAATCCTAATCATGAAAAAGTTCTGTTACACTAAAAACAATATTGTTATCACTTTCACATCAGTTTTTCAGCTAACGATCAATGATAAAAACATTGACAGTCAATCAGAAAGTGTTTGAGCATTTAAAGCTGCAGACGACAACAAAACTGCTGCACGTGCAAATAATAAACCAAACATTATTGTTCACGTTATGGACAGACCTGTATGTAGAATAATCCGTGCATGCTTGTTCTATTAATTTATTTAGGTGTTTTCTTACTTTAATATTAAAAAAGTAAGTGGTGTGTACAATCATACAGCGTAAAGCCTTACATTGTAGATTTTTTTTTTCAGGTGTTGTCAGACCAAGGTCTCCAGCTGTGCCACATCCTCCACTCTCTCTGTGCGCAGGTAATGCTCCCGCGTGCCCAGCAGGTCCTTATGTACCACAGTTTAATTAGACGCCTGTAAATAAAGCACTGTAATGACTGCCATCCATCTCACTGGGACCACAGAGACGTGGCTATCAGCGTTAGTTAACCCTGCTCTGGCTGGGGCCGACAGGGGCCACTCATCCATAATCACAGAGCCTGACACTTGTGGTGCACTGCACGGTTTGATTAATAATCGCAAACATGCCTGACCCACAATGCATTTCCCCAGCTGCGAGCTGAATACGGCTAACGCAAATTGCTTATCTCAGTTTATTTTGCCATCTTTCAGCAATTACCTCGCTTTGGCAAACCTGTAATGCAGTTTTAGCTGAAAATCTCAATTAGGGCTATTAGATTGTTAAATTTGTCCGTGCCCCAGGAAGTCCTGAAAAGAAAAGCAATGATGGATGCATACAAAACAAACTGCTACTATATATATGTTATAGGCTTATGTGTGTATTATCATTAATCCAGTCTTTAGTGTCACGTGATCCTTTTGCTGCTTCGAAGTTTAATATATAGATATATAATGGAAAAAGTTCACAAATTGTTAATTGTCTCGTTAACAGCCTGCAGTGTTCATAAATTTGCAAAGGTCAATGTAGGAAATGAGTCTCTAAGCAAAAGGGCTACTGTGTTGAAGTTTAACGAAGCATCTCCCAAAATCTCTCAAATGTCCTGTTTGAAATGTTAAGGCCACATATTGTGTCTGTGTTATAGCTGCTGGATGAAGACAGAATCCTTATTCTGTCTGAGACCGAGAAGCTGTCAGCCGCATGTCAACAGCTGCAGGTCTGTGCCAAGACTCCGGTTCAGGGCAAGAGCGCCATCTTTCAGAAGGTAATCCAGTATAACCGCCGCAGACTGCTCTTGAACGTAAATGAATGGAGCAGACATGAGTAGGGTTTTTGTTTGTTCGACTCGACAGTTCAATCCATTAATGCACTTAAATTCATAAACTGGTATCTGAGGATTCAAATGACATCGATTCGTCTTAATTTCGACATTTAAACAGAACAATATAAACTAAAGTTAAAAGTCGCAGGTCACTGCCAAATGTGATTAGATAATAAATCTGTTTCTCCTGCAAAGACACTGACCTCACTCTATTTCCTGACTCCATTTAACCTGATAAAATGGCATGCTGTCCAGGGTCATCCTTCTGTTTTGATAAAGCAAAGGTCACAGCCGGAGGCAGGTTTAAATAGGTTTATAGAAGCTGTGTTCTTGACGTGCTGTGGAACCAAAAAAAAACGATCTCGGAAAAACGAGCTCAATCAGGATCTCCCAGCATGTCTTCAGGAGCCATCGTGTGGTTTCCAAGCATATTATTTCACAAAACCAATTATATGGGAACCGCTCTGTTCCACAAATCAGCTGTCAGAAATGTATAGATTGTTGTCGCTGAAAAATGATAGCTTGACTGAAATGTGGGTGTACGTGGTGTACTTGTTAGCAATACTGCATTTTGGGAAGTTTAGTCAGCTAATGATTCATCCGTTTTTCTTGTCTCGTTCAGGTCGACTCATCCATACAGAATACCAAAGGCATTTTGACAGTGGTGGTATATTTACTGCCCATCTGTAATAAGCTCATCAGAAAGGTAGGTAGCAACGTGAACATCTGGATTAACTTCTTTGCATTTTATCTGTATTAGATGGCAATGTGTATTTGTATTTATATTTAGATTACATTCACGCCATCATCTAACACTCACTTTCTCTTAATAATAACAATAATAATTTGCTAACTTTTTGTTTTTCATTTATTTTTGGCATTTTTGCCTTTTTTATGATGGGACAGATTAAAACTTACAGGAGATAGTGGTGAGACTGGGAAAGGCCCTTGGATGACATTTGAAAATCTAAATGAGCAAATCTCAAAAATGTTCATACTGTACAATTATTATCAGATTAGCAGTATCAGCCTGAATTTTATGACTGTACAAACAGTATATATATAGGGTTACTATAGTTAACTTAGTCAAACAAAGGCTAAAGCTGAACTAAAACCATAATAAAATAGTTTCTTGAAAGAAAATAGAAAAAAAAACTTGAACTCATTTTATTTCAGCTTGTCGTCACATTTCTCATTTTCATTTAGTTTACCTTGATGCATTAAAATAATTGAATTTAATGTAAAATAAAAGGAACAAAAAGTATTTTAAAGAAACAAATACATCCAAAAACACAATTTCTAACAATTTAACCAAAATTAAATGACAAAGGATATAAAAATGAATTAAAATATTAAAAACAGAAGAGTAAAATAAGGGTTAAATAAAAATCATAGTATCTCCATGCCGATTCGGAAAGCTTGTTGTCAAAGACGAACTTTAAAGAGTCTTGGATTACAGCAAAAATAATTAATACTGAGGAAACAAGCAAACATAAAAAGCATAAAAGCTTTAAATATTGTTTTCTTTTAGGTGTGATATATTGTGCACCCTCTGATGTGATTTATGTTCTGTTTTATAAATGAAACGAGCATGTTTGTATTAAACTGTATCTTCTACCTTTAATTGCAGTGTAAAGCAGAGCGCAGCTGTCTGGCTTCACCTCAGCACTGGAGGGAGAAGCAGCTGAGCACGACCGTCAGCGAGGAAAATCTGAACGGCAAAGGCTCCAACGGCTTCGGGTCAAATCCTTGGAGCAACACATGGCCAATCTAACATTCCTGGAGAGCAAATAGCTCTGAAAACCAAAGGCTCTTCTGCCTGTTGTCGCGCACACAGTGCATGGCAATGCACTCGCACACAACGTGCCATTCTTTGTGCTTCTGCCCATTCGCTTTGTGGTGTCACGATAGCGTTAGCATTACCAGCCTCATTCCAGATACCAAAAAAATAGATAAAACCCCTTCATTGCATGTGTTCAGGTCATTATGCGATTCTTTCAAGTGTAATGGCTGGTAAATAAGCTACGGTTTTAACCGAATATTCAGCTGCGTTTCTCGTGATTAGCCAACATTGAGGTGTACGTGGTAAAAGTTTTGATGCAAAAAAAAAAAGAAGAAACCCCCCCCCTCCTTCTGCACACTGTATTTAACATAACTGCCTCATGTACAAGTTGATGCCAAATATGTCCAGTTTTAATCATCTTCCTACACTGGTTTCGCCACAGGGCAGTCCGCTCAGTGCTTTGTAAGACAGTTTCAGTGACTTTAGTATGTTTACAGCAGGGAATGTTACTTTCCAAAGGGGCATTTCTGAAGGATGATCGCGAAAAAGAGTTTTAGTTCACCTAAAAATGAAAATGTTTAATGTTTTCTTACCCTCATGTTATTCAAAACCAGTATGACTTAAGTTCCAACGAAGCTCATACAGGTTTGGAACGACATGAGTAGAAGTGAATAAAGATTTTTTTTATTTTCAGGTTAACTGGCCCTTTAAAAGTACTTCTATGTAGGAGTGGAAGGGTCTTAATAGTTTTGACTGCCTTGTAGGTCACTGTGATTTGTATTTTTACTTCAGTCCTAACAATGTAAGCCAAGCTTTGGTACATTAACCTAAAAGGTTAGAGTAAGACGGTGTATAATTCAATAGCTTAGGCTGTTGTGTACTGAAATTTTTAGTGTGGCGCAGGTTAAAAGGCTCTTCAGAATCGGATTTCCATTCACACACCAATTATAGCTGATAGTCTGTTCCTCTGATTTTCTTCAGTCAGTCAAACAATAAGCTTTAGAGATGATTGTGCAGCTATGACCTTGAGTTGTATTAGTGTTGGACCATTGAATGATTGTGAAATCAGAAAAAAAAGAATCTAAATATACGTTATTTTTCTTAAACATTTATGCTTTGAGTGATTTATTTACGCACAAAACACTTCCTCCAAACTAAGGCCATCCAGCATACGCGTGATAAAAAAAGAGTAAGCTGGATCTTCAATCAATACATTTATTAAAAGCGCATACTAACATCAAAACTATTGAAATTCTCAGATGGCTTTATGTTGGTTGTATTTTCAACTATATTGTTTTGTGAATTGTACAGATAAATAATTATACACATCTTTAAAAAAAAAAACAATTCTCAGCGTTGAGACAGCGGATAACCGTTTTGAGAGCACCGACCTTAGTTTGTGTAAAATAAATTTACTGAATAAAAACAAACATTGCAGAATACACTCAGAAGGGACGAGTTCCTTTATTTAGCATCAGGGCTATAAGCAGTTTTATAGCAACCAGACGGAAAATAATGTTTCTGCGAGGACACAGATCTTTTACTTCTCAAATTAGGAAACTTCTTAATGAAACAATAAACACACTCAAAAAACATAACACTGGCATTGTTATACTAGTGGTCCAACAAAATGCACTCCAGTCAAATCCAAGACTCCTCTGGATCCAGCAGACAAGTCTTCATTCCTTCAAAATTTCCTCAAGATGTTTTTTTTTTTTTTTTTTAATGTGAGTGGCACACATTCATGCTGCCACTCATGTTTCTACCAGCTTGAAGTAATTATTCCTTAAAGCAGACTCGGCAGTCATTCGGCAGCTCCAAAGCGCAAGTTGATCTCAGCAAGGCTCTTCTTGTTGGTTTCTTTTAGTCAGAACCTCCTCATATTGTTCTCTGGTCAGAAGGCCTTCAGTGATACTCTTACTCTCTTCAAATTTGGGTAGTATAACGGCAATGTATCCCTCTGTGGAAGGCTGTGCCAAAAGAGAACACCATTCACGCACATGGTCTTGAATTTGAAAAAGCTTAAAGATTTTCCGTTTAATTTTTAAGCAGTATTGGTAATAACCTTTTCCGATAACAGGTCTAGCTTGTTCAATATGGCTTCATTTACTTCTAGAAGACGTCCTCTGATACAGCTGGGAAAACATGAGTTGAACTGATTTCATTTTAAGAATATAAAAATTCAGTGTGCTGTATGTCCGTGACAATATGTGTAACTGACCTGAATATGGTGTATTCCTGTTCATCTGTACATGTTATTCTACACAGTGGCGCAAACTCTGTCAGGAACTGACCGCCCTGCAGAATTAAAATGACATTAACTGATAATGTTCAGGGAAAGTGTCAGTTAAGATATAAAAGTAATCATCACAATCACTGTGTCTACATTTGCAGTATGAAATAAAGTTATTAAAGGCAAAGGTACCCACTCGCTTTGACTTTCCAGACACCTTGTTCTTCAGACGACTGCATCCATCGCTGATCTGGTAGTTTATATTTTTGATTTTCCGTCCATTCTGAAGGATAGGATGAGACTCTCATGAGTGTGATGACGCGCATATCCTGACGAGAACGAAACGCTTTATTAGCAAAGGTATGCTTAGAAATAACTATAGAGGGGTGTTTCTACAAATATGAGCACTTATGGCCCTGTGGATTTTCAGAAAATAAAGAAGAGTGTACATGCAAAGAGATCAGATGCAAAAGCCTCTAAGTGCCGTCTGAAATTTGGATCTAAAATGAGCATTTTTATCAGGCTCCTATGTTTAGGTTTAGTAATTTTACTGTAATGGCAATGTATTGGTCATTATGCAATTAAAGTGAAATAAACATAAATATAGGAGCCCGATAATAGCTCATTTTAGAAGAAATTTTTAAATGGCAATTGAGAGGCTTTTAAAATCTATGTATAAAACATCTGAAGTGTATAAAAATATTAGTTTGTTAGAATGTGATATTCATCAATAAAAAGAGAGAGGGAAAGTATTTAGCTATCCTCTATATAGATTGAATAAAAATAAACTTTAGAGAAGTGTACAGTACGAAGCTACATAAAACAATAAGAAATATAACGTACCTGTTGGAGTGCTGTAGAATGCAGTGATCCTCACATGCTTTTCCTTTCAGATCTACATAAGCATTTACACCAACACAGCGAATAAACTTGACATATTATAAAAGTATATATTTAAAACATTAACAACAAGTTATTTTGAACGTGCGCTGAGCTACAATAAAAACAACTGACTAGAGCGGACAAACAAAGAATTAACAACAACATTACTTATCGGAACATCTTACCAGTTTTATACCAGCGGGTGAAATAACGATCGATTACTGATGGGGCTTTCTTTTCACTATCTTCCATGTCGGCATCCACCACAGCAATTAATTTTTTGAGAGGCTGATAATCTGATCACATATAAACAGTGATGTTTGACGCCGGAAGACAAATCAAGTTACACACAAAAAAATAAATCCGCTCTGAATTTACATCCGGTTGCGCTTTAATTTGTGGTATCTGCTGGTGTTTTGCTTAACTGTGTCTAGCATAATTTAATTTACCTGATAATAAATGCAAACGCATACAGTTCAACTATATTCTTAGAGAAACGTATTTTAAATAACCCTGTCAGGAACTACTATAGTGGCATATTCTCCCGGTCTATTTAATTGTAACACACGGCGGCGTGGAAGATGGAAGCGTCTGTAATGGACACATGTCATGTTTCTTGTTGTGCTAATCGCACTCTAACGTTGTGTCATGGGGCAGAGGGGTCTCATCGCATTTAGGACATGTAATTCAGTTGCTCTTTATAATCCACAGGTACTGACTGTATGATTGTTCGCTTTATTTAGTTGAGACGACGCTGATGCTCTGTGGCATCTTATTACACTTACATTATACACATGTTAAGATGCTCTAATGCAGTTATGTGCAAACGCTACACTCAAATCTATGTTTAGAGTATACATTCTGATGATGTAGTGTTATAGTAAATGTCTTTTGTGTCAAATAAGACCGGTTTGTCTCATCTAATTTTTTTTTTTCATTCATTGTTATTAGGAAATAAGAATTGTTGAGGTGCTGAATAAACATACTGGAAGAGTGAATGCTGTCCAGTGGGTTCATAAACAAGACTGCAGTAAGTCGTTTGCCGTTATTAATGAATGTCAGATATTTATAAATATTTGTTTGAAAAGTATGAAATCTTTTTACTTCATGCATAGATATTATTCAGTTGTATGTTGCTGTCGGACACAAACAAAACAAAGGAACTTGTAGAAACGCAAGCTGTCTATTTTTGAAGGTGCAGAAACCCAGCTGGTCTCCGGTGGGTCGGATAATAGTGTTATTGTCTGGGAGAAGCAGGATGGGAAGGTATGTGTGTACCGTAACCTCTGCTGACAACATAATTGGTCCTTTCTTTACGACTACATTGATAAAATATTAAATAAATCAGCTGCTATTAAAGCTATTGAAGTTGGAAATATAAATGTAAAAAAAAAAAAAAAAAAAAAAAAATATATATATATATATATATATATATATATATATATATATATATATTATTATTATTATTATTATTATTATTATTTATTTAAATTTTTTGTCAGGACTTTATATCACATTTCAAACTCAGAGTTGGATATATCTTTCCATCTTTTGGAATATGTTTTTAATAACAGCCAGTTACGTAACAAATATCTTGTTAAGAAACCATGTTAAGAAAACACTTAATTAAATTGAATAGGTTTGCTGCAATATGCCCAGATTTTCAATTGCTGAAATGGGCATGATAAAGCTCAGAAGGAACCGCAGAGCAGGACTGACTGAATTTAGCTTTGTCAGTTATGGACTTCTAATTTGTGATCGCCTGTTATATTTGCCTGTAAATGATAAAAAATGGGCCGTGTAACTAGTGTTTGTCCATCTTGCGCTGAAGTTCACAGCATGTGCAGTGTGTTCCGGACACTCGCCCCCGTGTGTGCAGTGGATGCCATGTCTTTGCCCACCTTCACTTACTGGTGGCCTCAGCTGCCTGACTCCACCGTTAAACTCTGGACATGCAGTTCTGATGCAGGTAAGATAGAAGTGAGCTTTGTTCATCATAAAAGTGCTGATTTAAAAATACAAGTCTATGTACGTTTTTAAAGACTTTTCAAATTCTACAAGCCTGCCATCTGCTGGTTTGATTCTTGTAAATATATATATATAGATCTTAATATGCACTACACCTAAATGTAGTACATATTAAGATTTTTCTTTTCTTTTCTTTTTTTTTTTTTTAGAAAAAATAAATCAAAATAAATTTTTTTTTTTTTTTAATACTAGAATGAATTCAAATATATTTGTATATATTTAATAAATGTATATGGATCAAATACAAAATGTCACATTTGAAATAGTCTCGCACTCACTTACAAAAGTGATTTTTATATATAAAAGCATATTAAATGCAAATAAAGTATTCATTTTACAGATTAACTTCTTGTAAACATAAAATGTCAAAATAGGCGGGATTAGTGTGTGTCATTTCAGTGGTAACAAATTTATTTTTCTAAATATAAAGCAACCTTTACATAATGGTTTATAAAGAAAATTTTTTTATAGGTTAAATGATTAAGAACCTTGCTTACAGATGTGGGTAAAGCTTAAAATGTTTGAAGGATTATGGCATATGATTTGAAATTGTGTGGTATGGTATGTAAGAACTTGAAAATAAACAACTTTTTCTTTATATGATAGTTAGCATTTTTAAATCAGAAAAGGTCAAATTAAAACAGCAAAATTTAGAGCTGAATTAAATTAGTTTTGATGCTCTGAAAACCTCTTTTTGTCTTTGACCCCTCTTTTTTTTTTTTTTTTTTTTTTATTTTTTTTTTTTTTTTTTATTTATTTTACAAATCACCTTCTCTTGTACTGAAGAGGCTCATCATGAGTCAAAATTTGTTTTACTGTAATACTTTCATGTCCCTCCCTAAGATCAATTAGTAAATTCTAAGCACTTTGATTGGTTCTACAACTTGCTTTATGATGTTCTATTGTTTACTGCTCAGGAAGAGATAGTATTATTTCATTGACCTTTTAAAAAATGGTCTGGAAAAAGCTGATATATAGTAGAAACAAAAGCAATATTCTGTATTGTTTTGAAAAACTTTGAGTCACACAATGATGAGTTGTATCATTCTCTAATATTAAAATGACAGAAACTAATGAGCTCTCTGCCAACATGCAAAGAAGCCAGCTTCTTTTAGTGCATTATTTTTAAATTAAGTACATGAGATGATTTCTGTCTTTCTGCTGGTAATTATTCTATATTGATTATATGTTTGGATTAATAAGTCTAATTAAATTTTTTTATTTTATTTTTTTAATAAGAATTCATCACGCAGTCAGACGTGGTTAATACTTCATGTGTAAGAGGTGTTTGTTTCTCTTCATTAGTTGAATGCCTCCAGACCGGGATCTTCGAGGGCGTGGGTTCATGATGGATGTCTCTTGTTTGCTTGTTGCCTAGTGTTGTAAGAGATAGAGCTGTAGTCTCTCTGTCTGTTGATTTGCCTCCATTGTCCAGCCCTATCATGTTAAAATCTCAATTCAAGTGCTTTAAATATGTCCTGGGGGTGAAGTTAGCCTGCCTCTTACGTTATTCAGCGCCTGGATTGCAGCTGTATTTTACTTCTAGATGCTGTGGATAGACTTGGTGACTTGTCTGCCTCAAAAAAGTTGCTGTGAATGAAGAGAGATAATTACATCTCTTTGCAGTTCCAGTTACTGGCCTGTGGAGGAGATGGCAGCAGAGTTCACCTGTATGCTATCATAGCTCAATGCACACAGGTAAGACTGTCAGCTGTTTTGCTTTATATTAATGCTCTTCATATTTAGCGTTATCATGCGGGTGTATGTAGTTAGAGGCTTCTGACTCTGACAGGACATGAGGATTGGATCCGATGCGTAGAGGGGCCACTAAAGGTAACAATAATGTGCTTTTTATTTGATGTTATATATATATTTTTTATATTATACTTTGAAATATAATAGTTCGGCTCTATTACAACAACAATTGTAATAATGTGCAGTATTGCTGTTTTACTGCATATTTTTATTTAAATAAGTTAAAGTAAGTAAATTAATTTTTAATATTTAAAAAAATATAAATTGGCAGATAAACACACACAGACACACACACACATATGTATCTCATCAATACATATTATATATATATCATTTTTATACACATAGGCTCATTATACATATATATTATACATACATACACAGACTCCAGTAAAACAGAGCTATTTTGTAAAATACTGATGTGCTTATGTTTTGTGGAATTTGGCATAAGAGTTGAAGACCTGTTTAATATAGCAGTAAGATAATAAGATACAGTTCTGGCAGTAGAACAGTCCAAGGATATAAAACACACCATTTTAAAACCCAAGTATTGTTGTTTTCTACTTTCCACATTTTAATAATAATGCATGAAACAAGCAATTTGCCGTCAACTAATTGCTCTATAACTGAAACATGCCAAGCAGTAAAATCTCACGTAATACTTTGTTTTGAACTGCTTCTTGTTGGATGCAGATGGAGAGCTCTGGCTGTTGCTGTTCTCAGGACTATCTGATCAGAGTGTGAGAGACTAGTTTTAAGAGCTACCACTGAACCAGACCAAATAGACTGGACGCTGTTCTCAAAATGAAGGAGAATGTTTTTCAAGTGTCTGGGAGATAGAAAGGCTGGAGATTTTAAAAGATTGTATTTTTGCTATGCGGATGACTTGTATATATTTTGTATATATATATATAAAGGCGAATCCTACAGCATCCAAACGTGCAAAGTAAAATGGACTGTCTAATAATGTGTAAGTATAATAATATGCTCCTCAGCTGCTTATCTTTTTGCTGTAGAGCTGTTGACACTTTAAACGGTGTTACTGGCCATGAAAACTGGGTTTATGGATTCACTGGCAACCTCCACGTTGTCAAAGGTATTCCTACATATGCTTTCTTATAGTGATAAGTGAGCTTTAGCTGATTTTGTTTCTTTAATTTTTTGTCTTTTAAAATGTGCTAAGGAAACTCATTTTACTTGGTGTATTACATAATCTAATATTGTTTTATTATTTATACTTGTATTTATCCAGTCTCCTGTTTTGTAACTTTAAGGTCTCCCCTGCAGGCGACTCAGTGAACAGCGCCCCTGAAGCTGCTCTCTGGCCTCAATGGACAAGACTATGATCTTAAGGGAAGCTAGGAGGAGGATTCAGGCATGTAAGGAGTGCAGGTAAAGTCACCTTGCTTACTACTACTTACTAAAATTGACGATGATAATAAAGAATGTGGTAAAGTGCCTGTGACATTATGTAAAGGAGGCGAAACATAACTCTGTTTTCAAACACGCTAAAGCAACAACAATGCAAAACACACATCTTTATCAATTGTATGTATGTATATATTAGTGCTAAGGTCGATTTAAAAATGTAATGGTGTTGACTTTACAGTCATGGACATAAAGCACTTTCAAATCCTGTCAATGATCTCAATGCCAGCAAACATAAAGAATTAAATAAACACAGAGAATATAAGAAACATAATATGAATACAATAACTGTACAAAGCATAATTAATATAAAAAGACTACATAAAAGCCAGACTTAATAACTAGGTTTTCACTTTACTTTAAAAATACGGCATGCACCCTCTCATTTCATTGGCATGGAGCGAATGGCTGGAATGTGTCAATAATAGAGGAAATGGGTGATCTGTGGGACTCGTGATTATAGGGGCTGAAAGTTTTTAAAAGGTACTAAAAGGCATCATAGAGTTTGAGAATGAAGGAATAAAACAAAACTAGTACAAAGTGCTTTAAAATAGGTAATGCAAGATCTAGTTCATATACAAGATGTCTCTTAATGCAGACTCCTACACTAATGGTTTTATCTAGCTTGAAACCCTGGCGGCAGAGATCAGCCCCGGAAAGAAAAGCCCATCCTGAGGTCATTTCTTTCCTGCTCATATACTTCTAAGGCAATTGACTCTGCGCATCAGCAGGGACAGAGCAAGGCCCTCTGCTTTCTGGCCTGGTGTAGGAACATCTGCTCATTTTCGTTAACTGCGTCAACCAACCTACACTGAGAATCTCACAGATGTTTGTTCTCTTCCATCTGTGTGAGAACTAATGATTGGGTGAGTCTCTCCCAGAAATGCATGTTTTTTTCAGTCATAATAGGCTTTTTGATCATACTGGCACAGATAATGCCTGACTTCATGGTTGATTAATAAAAGGTTTCCTTTCTACTTTTGATCTTGGACACGCAGACATGAAATCTCACCAGATCAATGGCCCTGATTCTGACATCATCTGTCAGAGTAATGCAGCTTGACGACTGCCATCACACATACTTGTCCACTAAAAATGAAAGATGAGTTGTAGGGTATGAGCGCTTTGTGGTCTAAGGCTGCACCAAACTGGCTGGGCCACTGTAACTGCATTCTCTCCTGCACTGCATGTATTTTCTATAGAGTCAGAAGGCATACGATATGAAGGTAGTGAATCACACTGATGGTTATTTTCTGAACTGACAACATGATTTACAGCTAGTGAACAGTTGTCATACATCCTTTCTGATTTCCACTGATCCCCTCTCATCAAAACAGAGATGAGATATAATGCATACTTGGCTATTACTATGTAGAAAGAACAGAAACACTATACACAGTAATAAAACCAATTTACATTTTTTTTCATACACATCAGCCAGATGTCAGTTAAGCTGAATAAGTAGGAATAACTCAATATAGTTTGAAACAAAGTTCATTGTAATTGCTTAACTGATGAACTGATCCAATAACACACTTGAAAACGTGAATTCTCAATGACAGGAAACTACTTTTTTGACGTGTTTAGGTTCAGACTGCGCTATATGTGGAGAAGCAATGCGTGTAATCGGCCTCTTTCTTTCTTTTAAGCAACAGTTTTTTTTTTAATAACCTGTTCATGAACTAGATTTTGAATAGACAGCGTATTCTTCCTGATCTTTGTCTAAATTCCACTATTTATAAGAGTTTTAAGTTTTTTTTTTTATCTGTGTTCAGCAAGTTCTCAAATATTGAACCAAGGAATACTGTCAGGAATATGGCAATTATACTCATCAAATTGCCTTCATGGCAATATGTTGTAGACTGACTGCAAGTGCTCCTACTACAGAAAATGACCAGCATCACTTGGCTAATTAACACATCTGCAAAAGAAGAGTCTCTCCGCACTCCATTAGCCTAATTGGTCAGATTTAGTGGAGAGCTGGTTTGCAGTAGTGTGACAGGCAAACTGGGCTGGTAAAGTACACCCTACTAATAAGTATTATATGTGAGGGGACTGCAGGGACTATTTTTGAGACTCTGTGAGCCATTAGTGTTGCTAATGGTTTATTTTCCCCGATAGACCAGAAGAAAGAACGGATGAGTTACTAAGTGAAAAATCTTTTAACCTCTCTTAGCCCTTACGTGACCATGTACAATGCACGCTGGCACTGCAATTTGCAGGATGGCTGAGAGCTGCCTATCATTGTTTGAATGCTTACTTTTCATGAATTTCATCTCTATGAATGAAACCATGAGGAAGCATTGGGTTTTTCTCCGTAAAGTAATTACCTTTATCTTGTAAGATAAAGTGCAAGATAATCCAAGAGCCAGCTTATAAATGCTTTTATCTCAGTGACTCTGTGTGGCACTTATTAAATCACTCTGATGAACCAGCATGACTTCATGTACACACATGATAGTTCATGAATTGCTTCAGTCCAGTTTCTCATTAGTTCTATCATGCTTTAATTTTAAAGTTTGGCTATGGCTACTAGCTGGGCTACAAGAACCTAAGTTATACTTAGATTTACTTCTATTCACTGTTGACTTCAGATCTTCAAGAGTTTGTGTGTCTTCTCTGCATCCTTTTGTACCAATCCTATCCAAAACACTGCCGCTTGTGTTATTAACACGCATTGTGCCACAAATCCATATTGGTGTCTTCCTAAACAAGAGCATTGTGTATTTCACCCATGAGATTTGGTCAGACATACGAGTAGCCATGTGGACGGAATTCAAAATCAATCTGGTTATCGTTGCATCACTCTTCCAGAATGGCTCGCAGAGATCCGTGCCATTCAAAGTAAGGCCTTTATCGCAGCCACAGTTCCGCCATATCTACTCTGGGTAGGATATGGGCCAGAAGGGCATCTCAAATGTCTCTCATTGGCGCATTACAGGAGCGTGAAAATGTCGATAGCCCTTACCTGATGGTTTGTGGATTTAGTTTAACTGCAGGTTTTCCAGCCAATATGGCTATGTACAAATCCAAAGGCGGTTCAGTGGCGGCGCTAAAATCTCAGCATTAGATGGCTTATTTGGCCGCCTAGCATTGTCGCTTTGATGAAGAGCTTAAGCTAGCCACCTGATCTAGCAATATCTTTGAGACATGCCTGGCTGGGCATGATGAGATCGTGGAACTGGCCGAGCGTAAATAATTCTGAACGCGAGGAATCACTGCTGCTTTTAACATGGCTGTCTGGAAATGTCTCATCGCCTGGTCAAGGAGGAAACACTACTGCGATGAGCTGTCAACCGAAATTTTCTATAATTTTCAAGTGAGCTGGAAAGTGTGATTCATTAAATTACAAAAATCTTCTTCACCCTCTGAAAGGGCTGAGATGGAGCATCAGCCTTTGCTTGCACAAATCATAAATAAAAGTAGAGGCAGGTTATCGCTGATGGCATAATCATGACTAATTATCTTGTTTATACAATGTTACCGCTTGCTCCAGCACGTACTAATTTCCCCATTACTGTGAGATACTCAAGCAGCATTAAGTACATGTTGTGACACCGTACAGACGGAGGGCAAGCTGTGTACATAGTTTAAGAAAAACAATTGGCATTGCTTTTGGTATTCATAGCCCAGCCCAGTCAGGAGTTTAAGTACTGATTCATTCTTCAAGTGTGACCGCTTTCTTTGTCCCCAGCTTTCCAAGGCTCATATTTGATTTAATGTGTGTGATTACGTCTACACTACATTAATGCACGTAAAGGAAGCAAACACGATTTATTTTCCTCATTTAATAGTTCCTCTTTGCATACATCGCGCTTCCGCTTGTCGGCCTGATTAATTGGTGTCCTCGTGGACTGTTATTTAACGGAGATGGGAGCATAGCCGTAGACTCTCGACTCGATTGCTCAGGATTCATGATCACTTAATTAGGGCGGCCCGCTTGACCAGACGGGTTTATCAGGGCAGGATAATTCAGCGAAGGCTTCTTTCTGACAAACACTACCATCAAGAACATGGGATGGAGAGCACAGAGTGTAGTTCCCAGGTATTTAAGCTACGTAAATGTGTCCATTTGGGATCGGATTTTAGCCACCTACGAATTAACTCATAACAGCTTAGTTAAATATAATGTCATCTCTGTATAACTGGGGTAAGCGAACAAGTAAATTCTAAACGAGTTTATGCCTACAGGCAGGATTCTCAGAGTGATGACTTCTGCCCATACATCATCAGCATTTAGGCCCTGTGGTGGGGCCGGATTTTTAAGATCTGGAGTGCGTTTACAAAGTATGTTAGTTAAAAGAAAGTTTGTCATCAATAATCTATGTTTTAGGCTTGGTATACGCTGTACAATTTTTCTCTGATTTTGAGTCGATTGAAGCAGAGCTCTGAACCGACTGCCCTAAACCGACTGGGCTTTTTCCTCACCGCCTGCGCGAAACAGAACTTTAAATATTCCAACTTCATTGCACTAAGAAATGAAACAAAATGGTGAGATCTTTAGACAAAATTGTTATAATCACAGGAAATGTGGAATCATTGTCCATTTCGTAATCAGTGATAGACAAATATGTCACAAAATAAAAAATATCAGTTTTTTTGAAACCATGAAGGTGAGCAAGTGCATATCCATCACACAAACAGTCTGCAAACTGCGTAAGCAGGTGTCCCGATAAGTTTTCAAATCTAGTCCATTCATTATGCTATGAAAGTAAAAGCATGAGTTTTGCATCTGTCACATAACCCCACATATTCTCAGAGAGATGAAGAATGGTGGTTGTATTGTGTGTGTTGTCTTATATATTTTCTAATATAGCTCTAAATACATAAATATAATTAAAAAAACTATGGCTGATATGTAGGCTATACTACAGCAACAGAATGTGGATTTTGTGTTTAATAAGTTTTTGGTGAATAGAGATGGTTGTGCATGAAGCTTGGGGGTGTAGATCAGCAGTTTCAAAATGTTCAGACTCAGCCCATCTCGCACTAAATAACCATTCCACATCTCAAAGTCAATTTTTAAAGACAATTTTCTCGTTTGGATGTTTAACATTTGAATATTTATTGTTTTGTCCTTTTTTTTTTTTTCTTTCTTCATTAAGGTCTGTGTTGGGGAAGTTGAGGAAATACCCTGGGTTCTTTATGGATGCTGGGGATGAGTCCAGAGATTTGGCTTCTTTAAGTGATTCTGGCTCATGCCTTTCACGGAGCGCTGCACTCTGGCACTGTGACAGCAATCAGGTCAGAAACTAACTGACAAATATCTGCCACCACTAACACAAAGCTTTTTATGCAAAACATTATCTTTTTCAATCTCATTTGAATTTTGATTTAAAACTAAATGGAGATAATGAATATGTAAATGTATGATTATACAGGAGAGTGGAGGCCCAGTGTGGCTGGCTCTGGTCATTTTAATGCAGTGCAGGACTTGAGCTGGGACCCTGAGGAGACTATTATCACTGCCGGATCAGACCAAACCACTGGGACTCTCTTACACCCTGGACCAGAAACGGATGCTCAGAGGTTTAAACAATAATAATAAATTTTATTTTGAATGATCATACACTTGGAAGCCGTTTATTTGATCAACGCTTACTTTGTTTGCAGATTACTTCCGCACGATCTCGGCGTCAGTAGATACACGGTTATGACATGCAAGTGTCTACTATGGTTGGGCATGCTGGAATCTGTGGTTCGTGCTGATGAGAAGGTCCTCCGGGTGTCTAAAGCTCCAAGGAATTTTGTGGAGAATTTTACACATATCACGACCTCTCTGAGAAACTGCTGGGCTGTAATGTAAGTACTTAGAATCATCTCATTTTAAACTTTAATTAGTTACGCCAAATAAAACCTGGCTTGACGATTTGCAAATGTTCTGATCAACGAGAGATTTCAAGATGAGTCTCACATTTTTCCATTATCTTAATCTATGCTTATGGCACATGCTCTCAGGGATATATAGCCAAATGAGTTCATTTTCGTTACTTGAGTGGCTCTGTAAATGAGACGACAAAATGGCATCTCAATTCGATCATCACTACATGTAATTGCCGAATATCACTTAAACGCTTTTGCTCTTAGTGGAGCCAAACACAGCCATGCCTCAAGCCTTTAAGATCAACAGTTCAATATAAAGTGTTTGCATTGTTATGACCAAGTTAATAATGTAATAGAAGGTTTTCTATAGATAGATTTTACAGTGTGTGTCTGTCTCCTCTGTTTTTAGGATATAGATCTCCCAGAGGAGCCAGCACTCCTGCCCTTGGCCTGTCCAACAAGGCCGCGTTTCAAGGTATGAACCCCTTTGAATTTGTTGCCACAGGAGAATCGTGAAATGCTGATCCCAGAGCAGGAGGGTGCTGCTAACTCCTTTACTGTGGCATCTGATGTATTTACAGGTGACTCTCACATCTCAGAGCTCTCAACAGGACAGTGAAGATTTACCAGCCTGTCCGACCAATATAAAGAATCCTACTTCCAACTCTCAAACTCACGGGCATTTATGTATTTTATATATATGTATTTTCTTTTTTTTTTTTTTTTTTTTTTTTTTTTTTTTCCACTGCTGGTACATTGTGTTAAAGGGTATAGCTCAGAAAACAAAATATAGTATGCATCGGATCAGGTATGGCTGTTATCTGCAAACCTCTCTATCACCGGGTAGACACTTCCAAGTCTTCAGTTATTCCTAGAAACACATCATATCTCCTTCGCTTGTGAGCAGATATTAGCACGCTTTCTGGTTTATTAAATGTATCTGGGGCATGAATCAGAGATACTGGAGACAAAAATGTTATTACAGCACAAGGGGGTGTGGGTAGGTGGAGGGTGAGGTTGAACAGGGGGTTTATGCCTCACTCCAGCAGGCAAACAGTGGCAAACGTTGTCAATGGATTGAAAGTCTTAACTGGAATCATAATTGAAAGAAGGTCACGGCAAAGTTAAACATTGATGACTCTGGGCATGGCGCAGCGAATGAGGCGGGACAGAGGCTGTTAATGGAATAATACTCACTCCCTCCATCTTGCTTCTTCCGAGGCAAAAGAGGAAATAATTGCACAAACTGCAAACCAGGATGAATTTAAAATGCTGGTCCCATTCCATTTCAATCACTGCCATGTAAAGTCTGTATCTAAATGAGATAACATTATTTCAGGCTTCAAAATAAAGAGATGTTTAAATTTGATTTACAGCATGCCTGGAAGTTTAACGCACATTGAAAATTGTAGATAAAGCCGCCAGTTGTTCCAAACAGCTTGAGGTAAATCTGCCTGGCCAGACTGCTACAAATTAGTGCAGATGAGCCATTGAAAAATACCTGCCTATAGGCGCCTTGCTCATTCTCATAATAACTATGTTTATATTTCAGACTTGTGTGTATTGCCAGAGCCTGACAGAGGACTTCCACTCTTTGTGGAACACACTGTGGCCAGAGGTACAGAAGCTGAGTTTCCTCATCAATTTTCATTTGTGTTCGCTTGCTCTCATCGGGGCTGTTCTGCAGTGGTACTCAATGTTGCTCCTCGCACTATTGCTTAACCAGCTTATGATATAAATAATGCAGTGTAATGGGTATTTAGAGCTCATGACGAGAACTATTCATCCTGTATGCTTTGACAACAAACAAGAGAAGCTTTAAATTGTTCATTAAATACCTTTTTTTAATATACATGTATACATTGTTGGTTAATGCAGCAGTCTTTCAGGAGCAAAGTGTATTATTACCTTTTCATTTTCAGCATTTACCTTTACTGTAAAAATTATTTCACTTAAACATTTTAAATAGTTTGGCACAAAAACAGATTCACTTAAACTGTTCAAATGTTAATAGCTGAATAGCATCCAGATTATCGGCTCAGATATTTGAAGTCTCTATTGATCCCATGCGACTGAGGCGGATAGTTTACTGCCACAGCAATGCAATGGATGTTTGCATTAGCTGCTTTGTGCCTGTGTCGCTTTAATGTATCTTAGTTTTTTCCCAGCCTAAGTTTGCAGAGCTTTGTTAGCAAAGAATAATGCTCAGTTAAAATTAAATGACACACTTGACATTTGCTGGGAAACTGTAGGTACATATTACAAAATTGGATGCTTAGTGGCATTTTGCATGGGTTGGTGGAAAAATAGGCATATTATTCACGTAGTTTTATGCAATTATTACACACACCTGTATTTTTCTACGACAATATTCATGTCTCTCAAGCTGCTTATTTATCAATTGAAATGTAGACTTGCATTTTTTTTTTTTTACTGGTCTTGGCAGAATTCAAAGTAATTTTCCCCTTGATACATAGGCAACACTGATAAATCTCTAATAATTTATATACACAGCTGTAAGTAGCTGGGAAACCTCGACAGCCTGGCTTGCCGCAGCCATCATCCAGCGCTGAAAATTACTACAGATCTGCTAATGGCCGCCAGAGCCATCGCTTTCCACTCCCATAAGCACAGGAGAGCCCTGACACACAAAGCATCCGTCAGAGTTTTGAATCACCGCCTGACTGTCTCTCTGGAACCTGTCACGTGCTCAGGCTTTATCGGTGGCGCAGGCTCGACAGAGCCCTCACAGCCATACCTCTTCCAAGCCGCCTCTGCAGGTATGGACACGGCTTTGAGATGTTTTGTCTAAGGCCGACTCTGAGGACGGTGGGTTGCCCCGCCTGTAAGGTATGAACACATGGGTGACTTAGATAATCATTAGTGTCACACAAATGTGCCGACTGTAATAATATAACAGAAAAGCACATGAAGCGGCACTCCATCCTAAGTGCTTTTGAATATCGTAAGTCATTTCTCCATTTTAATAAGCTCATGTCAATTTAGACTTGACATTAGTGTGTGTTAATTTTGTATGTCTTGATGTAATGAAACCCGCTATATTAAAAACACATCTCGGGTGACCAGGGATGATTAGGCTGGTAAGCAGCACTAGGTGCCTCCGCCCATGATACATGTCTCTAAGACAGTTGAAGGAGATCATTGGTTTGTGTCCCGTCTGGCTTCGTGGTTCTGCAACCCACGCTGATCGCTGCATAAAGCCCCCTTCCGAATGAAAGCACATTCTACAAGCCACCTGCCATTGTTCACGCTTGTTGGAGATTGTGAGGTTTATTCAGTGGGGCTTGATGTCTATTGTTTATTGGGTCCAATTAGATGACTTTGCTGGGCGGACGGGAGGTTTATGTACACTGCTGGCTGAGCTGTGTGACCACTGTGTGTAGGAGTACAAACTTCTGCTTTTTGGATGTCTGGGGTGAAAACTCTACATGATTTACATAAGGCTCTGTGTCTCAGGCCTCTAAACCAGAACATGCTACCATTCTTCTGTGGAGTACAACTTCCTGGAAACAGCTTCAGTCTCTGTCACAGCTTGACTGTTTACCCAAGATGGGGTTCTGCATCGGATTTCTCTGCTCGCGCTTCGAGATCGCACTCGGTCCTTATGGAGACGAGAAATCCCTGACTCAGACAGGTGGAGCACTTTACCTTATATATCTTTGTTCTCTCATAGAAAGGGGCCGTTGAGGAGTGTATTTTGACAAAAAAAAGATCACAATATTATTGCTAAAAATTATCATTGTAATATTTTGCTGTAAAAAAGAGAAACACACAATAATTTTATTATTATATAACAAAAATCTATGTTTGCTAAAAGCTTGTTTAAAAAAAAACACTTAATTTAGCATAATTTTGTCAGTACAACTATAAACAATATTAAATCTAGTAATATTGCCGCTTTAGTATTTCATTGTAACAAACAAAACAAAACGCGATAATAATAATTTTATTATGAAAAAGAAAAATCTTAAGTCCAAAAAGGTTTTTCAAACGAATGCACGTATATGCAGCGCCACTGGCATCTGAGCTTGAATCAGCTTATACATTTCAATCCCCTCCTCTCTGTCACTTACTCTGTCCTGTGGCAAAATAAAATAAAAACAAATGGGAAGGTGGCTCCTCTCAGAGACACTGAAAACTTAAATCATATTGCATTTTAGCTTTATTTTGATTAATCGTCTAACCCTTCAGAATCTCTCTGCAGAAGTACCACCCAATAAGATGAATTGAGAAGCTAACAGCTTCCTCCAGGTTTATAGACTTCTTTACTCAAAGATACAGCTTTTTACTTTCTCCATTTCTCTTTGTCACAATAAAACAACAAAGTTTAGACTCCTGATGTTCTCGCCACTGTAAGATTCTCCAAAAGTCAGCTAGTGCCTTCCAATGGGCCACGCAGCATTAATGTGTATATCTCTGGAGCATACGCCGCTAAATCACTGTTGACAAGGTAAACTACAGGAGCGTCCGTTTTTTTTCTCTATTTTCTGACGTGGTCCTAGACATCGCCGCTGCTGAAGGTTTGCACGCTGCAGTCCGTCCTTCGTTGAGGCTGGTATTACTCAGCCTGTGTGCCGTGAGATGTGGAGAGGTGCGGCTGTGTCACAGCCAGATCAGGAGAACAGCCTCCAGCACAGTCAAGTGCGTGAGAAATCTCTATCACAAAGAGATGGTTTCCTCCCATGCCAAATTTCCATTTGCTGGGACTCCCCTCTTTGTGTCTGGTTAATGAGTTAAGACTCTCTCTCAGCCTGTGGTTGCCTAAGCCTCTAATTAGCAGAGGGTACAAAGTTGGTTTGTTTGGGGGCATGTGGAGGAGAAGGTTACTGGGCTGGCGTGGCGCCACCGTGTGCTGACCCCTGGTGAGCTGACTGTGGTGACCACAAACTCAGTCTAGGAATCTACAACAAATACTGAGGTTGGGTTAAGAGACTGGTTTCTACTAAGAATGAACTATGATTTTGACAAAACATAAATGAAGGTACATGAACTGATTATTCATTTAATTTTTTTACATTTAGTTAAATTTACTGCTTCTTTTCACATAAATTAAGAGAATTATAACTGCACTATTGCTCTGATTTAGTTACAGTGTAAGCTAATTACATGAAAGAAAACGGACTGGCTGTGTTAAACTTCACTTGAGCAAAAGATCCCAATAGACTAAAACAGAATTTAGTAATAAAACTAAAGCAATAGTTCACCCAATAAAATACCGTCACACTACTCATGTTATTCCAACCCTAATTCATCTCTCTGTGAACACAAATTAAGATGTTTTTGATGAAATCTGACAGTTGTCTGACCTCATGAGAGACCCAGAAAGGTAGTACAGACATAGTGAAACACAGACGCCAAATGACTAAGGCTTTAATGAGGTCTCATTACCTTTCTTAATCTTGAAATGTGGTAGTTCTGTTGCTGTCTGCAGGTAAGAAAGTTGCTCGATTTCATTAAAATCTCTTTTTAAATATATTTGTGTTCTGAATATGATCAAAGGTTTTACAGTTTGAGTAACTGAAGGTGAGTTATAATAAAACTGTAATTCCTTAAGTGAACTAGCGTCTCTTAAGCCAAATAGAATTGTGAATAATGTCTTATATGTATTTATTTTAGATGTGTATATGTATATGCATGTGTGTGTATGTATGTATGTATGTAATTGTTTTTCTTTCAGAGGCAAACTTTTCTCTCTACGCGAACACTACTAAGGACAGCGTTCACGCCACAGACATTTTGGTCATGTGACCGGAGCCTGACAGCAAGTACTTGTGACGCTGTCGACAAGTAAAGGTAGGCCCAGTTTAATATGGATTTAGCAAATGATGTTGACTAAGTTGGCATGAGTCATTTGAATGACCACATGGTGTGACCGCAGCAACACATGAAAGTTTTCTGGAAGTTATCAAAGCAATGTAGAAAGCTAAAATTACAATAACTCATGTAAAAATATTTTTGAATGATGGAAAAGGACCGTATGTAGCATACAGTCCAGCTCTTTTCTGTAGCTGACTCATTGTGTTTTTAGGTAATCATCTGGGGTCATCGTGGCTCTGGAGTCAGTGTCAGGAATGTGAGGGGGTGAAAGCGCACCCTTGCTCCTCTGTTCTGATGTTGAGATTCAGCTACAAGGTGTCTATCTCGCCCATGTCTGTTCAGACTAGAGGTAACGTTATTCGTTATCTGTGGTCTTGTGGACACTATCATTAGAATTAATGTAATGTGTCTGGGATAAATATTGAATTATACTGTATTTGCAGTTATTTGCTGCTGTAGGTTCAGAGAATGGAAAATTGTGCTGTATAAATGGAGGCCACAGAGCATTTGTCTTCTGGATCAGACTGATAAATTTTATGAAAGTAATGCTTGCATCCTTTGTCCTGCTCATATTCTTCTTCCACTCTTTAATAACTGATATAATGAGTTACTGTAATTTAGCAGTGAAGTGTGATTGTAGAATCTGGCATCCGTATAATTAAATCTAAGAACTTTAAGCAAAACATGTTCGTGGATATAAAAAGAAAAATAATTATTTGTAAATTTCTATTTTTAAAGTATAATTTTCACTTGCTTCTAAAAAAAAAATACATGCACAATATACACTTACAGTATACATGCGCATAAACAGGCAGCTTGTGTGTGTATATACATACGTACAGTACATATTACACAGATATTTACACAAGCATACACACATATGTACAAACATACATTATGCATAAACACGACACAATGCACACATACATGCACATACACAAATATATATACATGCATAAATACATATATTTACTCGTATACATAACATGGACATATACACATAAGCATATATATGAAATATAAATATACATACACGCACAAACACATACATATGGATAAATACATACACAAATGCATATACATACACACATAAACACGACATACATACACACATGCATAACACGACAAACAAATATATACACGCATGCATAAAACATACGCACAAACAAATACATATACACACACAAACAAACAAATATATGCGCATACACAAACACACACATATTTACACACACACACACGTGCATATACATACACACACGACATAAACACACAAATGCAACATAAATATATACATGCATAAACACATACATTACTCAGATACATAATATATACAGAGATGCATATACAAGCATACAGAGTGATGCCATACATACACGCACAAACACATACATATGGATAAACATACACACAAATGTATATACATAACACACACACACAAACACGCACATACACACATGCACAAACACATAGGCTCAAATAAAATACATACACGCACATACAAAAACACACAATGCACAAAATATATATACAGACATGCATAAAGATAATGCTACACACACATTTTCACACATATATTGCATAAACACACACATATACATACATAAACATATGCTACATAAAACATGACATATACATACTATTACATGCACACACATACATGCACAACATGCTACATACATGACACATACATCAATGCATATAAATACATGTAGAACACATACGCTCATATGCACATACATACACGTACATAAAAACATCATACATGAATGTATTAACGCACATGCATATACATTTTCATACATACATGCTAAACATATACACACAAAAACACATACACGTACATACATACATCAATGCATATAAATACATAAGAATAAGAAGGTACACACGACATGCATAAACACATACATGCAATACATTTTCACATACATGCATAAACACTACAACATATACATAAATGCTATACATACACGACATTACTACTCATACATACAAACACGTGACATACACATACATCAATGGTTATAAATATTATTACAAATGCATAAACAGATATATGTGTCACATACACATGTGTAATGTACACGCATACACATTTTCACATACATTTGCTAAACGATACAAAAGATATACATGAATGCATATACATGCATACATACAAAACACGCACATACATATACACATGCATATACATAAACATTGTACATACATAAGCACATAAAATGCACAAACACACACGCACATGCATAAACATACACAAAAATACATACACTTCAGTGCATGCAAAGTACATACAAAACATACATATGCATATACACATGCATACACGATATACAAACACATATACATATGCACACACATTTACACGCATATTACACACATATGCACAAAACATACACGCATATAAATACATACAAAACACAACACACTACAGGTATATACACAAGATTTTCACATACGTACACACACATGCACAACACATACTTCATATAAATACAAAACACATATAAACACAATGATACACACACACATTTCACATTTATATACACACACATACATCAATGCATATAAATACATACAAAAATACATATATATGAACATACATATATATAAGCACAGAAATATTTCATGAAGCAAGTATATTCTCGAGGAACTGCTAAAATTCCACATATCTCCTGTAAATAGTCCTGAGTTTGTCTTCCTCTTCGCATCTTAGAAAGTGACATGGATCTGACGTTAACACGTACAGTCATACTCCACCCAGGTACCAAAAAGGTGGTGTAATTGACAATGCAAGGGCTGTATGTATCTGAGCTTCGGGCCCACGCTGCTCGAGAGAAGCTTCAGGCGATACGGGCCCTGGGCAGGTCTCAGACGAACTGGAAGAGAGAATGAGGTGTCAGAGAGAGGCCA
>NC_056717.1:11632155-11662155 GCF_018831695.1 Puntigrus tetrazona | reverse complement strand
AGAAGTTCAGAGATGACATTTAGGTTTTTGAGACTCCTTTTAGCATCTTGCATCTGCTCTGGGTGAACTTGCTAGCGTACTCAGTCCTGGGCATGTTGGCAGTTGTTTTGAAAGCCCTCCACTTGCAGACTATCCTCCGACAGTGAATGGCTGATTTCTAAAATCTTTGAGATCTTTTAAATCCCTTCCAGACCCAGGCTGCTTACAATCTTTTTCAGTCCTCTTGACAGCTCTTTGCTCTCACTCATGGTGCTCAATCACTTCCAACAGTCAGGAGTACACTCAAACTAAATGTCTGAGGTTTAAATAGGCAAGCTCATCTAACATGCAGAGTAACGATCTACTAATTATGTGCACTCGTGATGTACCCAGTGAGATCTGAGCCAATTTAAGAGGGAATGCATGAGGGTGTCCATCTTTTCTCAGTTAGAATAGGCATTTCTGTAGAATGACATGTATAGAAGATCTGAGACTTTTCTAGTTTCATTGTTTAGTTTGATTATTTAATCTCTGTATTGTTGAAACTGAGATGAAATAACCCATTTATTAGAAATGCTAAGTAAATAAAACCATATGCTTTCAAAGGTGTCCTAATTTTTTCTACATGATCATATATACATACACATACATACACACATATATAAATATACACACACACACACATACATATATACATACATACATATACATACATATCATATTGGTGAAGTTAAGTAATAATTTTCTTTACAGCCCTTTCTTTACTTTTCCTTTCTTTTTTTCCTGAGTGATGCAATATTAGGCCAATCATAATAATTCTAGCTGAACGCAAACAGTGAAGACTGAGGGGCAGCTTTCAAAAATGCAGACGGTCTACACAATGAGCTTAAAAGACGCTGTATGGTACTTTACCATTAAAGTATTAAAATGTTAGATGATTGCAGATATTTAAGAAACATGCTGCTATAATGTTTCATTCATAAAAAATAATGCTATAGTTCAGCCATTTCTCAAAAATTGCTCATTTATGTTCGCTTGGTTTGTGAAACCTACCAGTTGCTCACCCAGCCAGGCCTCAGGTTCAGTTGGCAGGCCAGAGCACCTTTGCTTTCCTTGGTCGTGGAAGATGGGAACAAAGGGGATTCGAGCGGCAATCTGGCAATTGGACACCATAGGGAAAGGTTAAAAATACCGTACCAATATGTTGATCTTGAGTTGCAATACTAAGCTCAACACTCTGTGTCATTACAAGTTACATGAATTTCCTAAATACCAGTTTTGTCTTTCTCTTGTGACAGATATATTTAAATACTACTAAAATATATCAACAGAAAATTGTATATAAAGTAAAATACATAAATTATAAAAGATACATCACCATTTTATAGTTTTATGTGTTATTAACAAATATTAACAAAAACATAAACATAGAATCAGCTCAATGAATAAGAAATAATTACTCTGCACAGAGAGTAATAGAGGTAAACGCAAAGCTCAAGATTAATTCGTCTACCAGAATACATTACTTGCAGCATTGCTTGTAAATGAAGACGTGGAATGGCAAGAGTCAATTACAACAAAGTATCAAAACAATACATACACAAAGAGAGCACATTAAATTACCCAGCCCATGAAGTGTATTATTCAGACAGTGTTCAATATTTCATGAAATATATTTTGAATTTCAGAGCGAGATAATAAAATGACATTTGCAGAGTCTGTATTATTGCAGACTGTTCAAATAATGGTAACATGTCATCGGGCAGAATCAATAGGGAAAGCGATCAAGAGAATGATTTGCTCAAAGAACCTATATTTAGTAATTGTGATTTATCCAAGTTACATGTTACCCCCTTAAATCTCAGCATCGTAGAGATGAAATGTAATGAAGAAAGAAAAATAGTATGACCAGTCTCCAATCTTCCGGGATGAGAAAGGGCACATGGCGTAAGAAGCTAGTTGTCAATCATAGATTCTTTCCCATATGGCAGGTGAGATGCCACCTCAACTTCTGTTAACAGACAAAGATGCCTGTTACATTCTAAAATAATATGTAATAACCAGATTTTTGCAAGATTGCACATAAAATAATATTTTCATGTTTTTTCAAAGTTACCGTGTTATAACGTATCACCATGTGAAATGTTTTTAATTCAACAACAAAGTCACCGTAGATTTTGATCTGTTCGTAAGCTGATTGTTCACTCAGGCTTTGGGAGAAGACCTGTTAGGTTCTAGTTTGAGTTACCAGTGACTCAACATGCCTTGGCTGCGCACACTACATTCCTTTGTGATATTATTCTAAATTCTCTAGCCTCTTCTTGAGTTTAAATGATTTTCTGTTATTATCTTTCTAACACATAGCCCGACACATCAGGTATCTTCTGCATACTTGTATGCTCATCTGTTTAAAGACAGTTTGTTTTTAATAGCCTAGTTTGTGTTGCTTCATTACCTGATCAATCTCTTTGTTTTCTTGAAAAATACCATTATTCGCTTGTTTATCTCATCTTATTTACTAAAGTCATCAAGAGTTTACAGGTAATAAAATGTTTTCTATGATTACTCATGCTTTTTGAAAGTTGAAATCTCTGAATTGCTAATAATGTCAGACATACACAGCCATATGGGATGAATTCTATTTATTTTCCTTTTCACCTGTTTGCTATTCGTAGCCTATCACCAATAGTCAGCGGATAGCTCCTTCACTGTTATATAGTCGTGGATTGCTCCCTGCTCAGAGAGGTGCATCTGCGCTATGTGAGCTGCTCTCGTAAGTCTTTCTCAACTTGGACACAAAATATTTTATGCAGTCCACTAAGCATCCTCATTTAGACACATTTTAAAAACAGGATGTCAATTGGGGAGATGAGGAATTTAAATATAAAGAATGGGCAAACAAATTAGTACAGTTGTAATATAGCAGGTGCCACAGTAACATCTGAGTGCTTACCTCAGCTAAGAGGTAATGTTCTATTTATGCAAAACAGAGGTCTCAAAGAATCCTCCAGCACAAGACATTCATGGTGGTAGCTAGGTGGTGACTGTGTTCACGCCATGGTCAAGAGTTTCTTCGACAGTTAGCCTGGCCACCTCGAATTGAATGAATTTTTGGGAATTACAGATCGAAGAAGAAATCATTGGCCGACGATTTTATTATGAAATGCATGGGCCATTTTTTGTAAAATGATCAGTCATATCAGCAGACCATAGACTTCCCTTCATCTCTGACCTTCGCCACCAGAATGATGCAAACTGTTCGTGTTTCGGATGCGCAGACAGCCGGTATCGAGCACATGCACGTGGTTCCGATGTTTTTCATCACACATCGTCAATGTTCTTCACGCACACATCTTCATCCGAACTAGCACCGTTGCCCGCGACAGTGTCTTTGGCGGAACCAGGTCACGAATTCCATGAAGAATTTTGCACTTCAGAGATGCAGGCACAACAAACAGGCACAGTTTCAGTTTGCCGATCTCTCATCACCATAGCAGTACTCCATGAGAAATAAGGCCTAATAAAGCTTCAAAGTTTACACACTTTGTGATTTCTGATTGCTCCTTTTAGATGAAGCTTAGTTACTCAATGTAATGAATTCTAATATTAAAGTTTTGCTCAGCTTATATTCCATAGCTGAGGCCTGGCAGTCAAACTGTTATGCTGCACTGCAGCTATCTCAGTATCAACTCACTGTAGCTCACATAACACTGCAGAATGTCTGCCTCAGAAATGGCGAGAGCCACATGGTCATGTTGGCGCAAACAAATGGTCTCGCACGCCTGATGACATTACCGGTTACTATCTTGGACAGTGTTACAAACAATACCATCACGACATATTTAAAGAGACAGGTATGTTCACAGCTGACTCATTACACCGAATAAATGGCTCACATGCTGCACACGCCAGCTCAGGTGTGACATTTGTCAACTGGCATAAGTTTTGTTACCTATCGCCAATACATAAAAACAAGTCTTGGTTTAGTCAGAACAGTTTACAGGGATTATTAACACCACGTCGCGAAGTGGCGTTCTTCAGCCAATGGCTAAACTCATAAACAGCTCATTTTGTTAAAGAACTGGAATTCGTGAGCTGACAGTTCATTTCCGTGAGCGAGACATAAAGTTTACTTGCAAAGCGATCTGCGTCAGCAAATTGATTCGGCAGAATCCGCGACAGCAGGTTATTTCATCACTAAAGACGCATCAACAAATAATGAAAGCGTTGTTAGTCGCGAGCAGCAATACATCGTTTGTTCAATCTTACAGTAAAGCTTACATATTCAAAGTTCGTAATGAAAGCCTGAGGTAATCCTCACTTTCGGCTATATCCTTTCATGACAGCAGTTCGTTGACCGCACTGATGGTTATCAGGCTTGCTTTGCTGTCTTCAATGAAGTATTGATATACAGAATTCATTCCGCGAAAGGATCGATCTTTCATTACGGCAAGTTTTTCCACAGTTCCACACCGCTGAATTCGCTAATTATTGACCTCTTTCGGGTCAGTCTTAATCTCTTCCTCATTTATGAGTTACGTCTGTTAGCCATCGTGTCTTCAGAAATAACAGCTTGGAGCCAATCTCAGACAAAGCAGACAACCGAGAGAGAATTGCCAACACGGTGAAGAGCGACAGACCAGAAGGCACGACTACAGTCGTCAAGGTAACAATTACTGACTCATCTTCAAAGAGCAGCATTATCATCATTCGCGAAAGCGGCTGACTATTGAGACCTTGGAGGAAGCCTATTATGCTTCATGGAGGTCAATGAAGAGAAGACAGTGTACTTTGTGTTTCTAGGAATATTATATTACTCTCGATAAGATCATTGCCATAGTAATGCATTGCCACCTAATGTAGCCAACACATCAGACTGGTGTGGTAAAGGGTAGATCCGCGCTTAACACCTGTGTCAGTGCATGAGTCTGAGCATTTCCATGCTTTTTCTTTCAACAAAGTAGCGAGTCGTTATAGTCACATGTGACTATGCAGATACTTTTCTCCATATCATTTAGTTACTGCCTCAGTTTACATACTGGCTGGTGGTATACTTCCTGGAACGTGAAAGGTCGTGTCATCAGTGTTACTCCAGCAGGACACCAGTTTCTCCTCGCAGGCCTGTTGCTCTCTGAGAAATTCGACTATTACTTTTCAATAACAAAAATAATAACTTGTCTTTCAGGAGAGGGCTGACATTGTTACGACTCCAATATAGTCGCCATAATTAACGGTTGTTGCCTGCTCAGAGGTCCAGGGGAGGTAAAGGTTCCTTAGTACATTGCGAGGCCTGATCGAAGTTCGGCTGGTAGCTTTGAAGCCTGAACAAAAGTACATAGCAGATACGTCTGTTATTTGCATGTCTTCTCTTCAACAACTCTCGTGACAGGACGATGACTCTCAGATCTGGTCCATCTCCCTGAGCAAGGGTGTTGCATCTTCCAACAAATATTTGCCTGCTCGACCTGCCAGTTCATCAACACGGCACCCTGCTCGCCGACAAGACAGAAGACTGCAGCTTTCTTCACCAGATACCCAGGTAGCGGGTTCTAACCACTTCTGTACTCAGCGGTGCTCACCCTCTCAGGTATGGATTCACTTCATTGCCCTTGCGTTAGAGAAAGAGATAGAACATAGAGCATCATTTTATTGTTGTTGACGACAGCGAGCTTCAGTACCATTGGTTTCTTCTCAGCCAGGAGTCGCTTACGACGCAAATCATCAAAATTTCAGTTCGCTCAGGCACCAGCAGGAATAGTCACGAGCAGCCATACACTTCTTTTACATCACAGATTACGGTAAAACACGGTGAGCCACGCCAGTTCAACAACACACATCCAGCGCCGACCGATTTAGGTTACCTGGAGCTTTTCGCAGATTTGCCGATAGTACGATACTACGTTCACTGGCGCTTTAAAGATGATATAACATTGCAAACAGATGTGTAAAATGTTATTAGCTTTTGGCATTTTTCACTCAGATGATCGTTTTGCCCGAAGATTGCACAAAACAGTTTGATACAAGAATAAGAATTCATTCATGTCATCACCAAATGGAGATCAACCAAGATGTCTGCCGTGTTTCCCTCTATTGCTCAGATCATTTAAAGTGACTGCCGCCAATATCCTTCCTTCCTTTGGACAGTGATTCGACGGTTCATGACAGCCGTTTGAAATGAGAATGATGATTTTACAGAGTAAAGCGCGATAAAAACTCATCATCAGCATGGCGAAGTTATTTCAGCTTCGGAGCAAGGCCTTCTCCTCTTCTGAAGTTCTTTCTAGTTTCGTGACAATATCGTGACCATCGTGTTCTTCTTCTCCAGCACGATCACCTTTCAGTATTGGCTGTAACAGTGACAGAAGTGAGTTCCTGTTCACTTTGGGCATGTGCTAGACTACATGCAGTCCATTCACAGGTTCTCTGTTCACAGCTTAACAGGTTCATACCTCTTTTCTCAGTTGTTCTGATATTTTCTCTGAATGACAGCCACTGCGATCTCTGCAAATTATAAGTTGTTCATTTAGTCAATGGATTTTTGAAAGAAGTTGCTGCCAGATCAGAGTTGAAGGTTTCTGGTTTAGTATTTGCAGACACATCAGCCGATATCCAGCATTTTTCTCAGCCGTTTTCAGACACTCAGTTATGTTCGCAGTGTTCGTCAACCAGTATCTGCGTGAAGCAGTCCCCGATAAATTCGACGCTGTGTACAATTGATTTGAAAAGTCGCTGAAATATAGTTTGAATAAAGTTTTTTGTTAATAATGGTTACTTCCATCTCAACAGTCTTGTAATGTGCAAATGAAACTGTCGTGCATTCTACACTATTGTTTGCAAGTCATTGGAGTTTTACTTGCAAGATTACAGTGTTATCGCTTTCATAATATTACTCAGGATTAAGAATGGACACCAGGTTCAGGTGTAAAGAATTAGCACTGTATTTTCACACTGCAATTAGAGTTTACAAATGTTGCCTAAGATTCACTCCTGAGATTAAAGTGTTGGACAGTCACAGGTTGAAGATCAGATCTGTCGTTGATGTGGCAGACACTACAATCTCAGCTGCCAAGTACAGAGGACAAATAAAGATTTTGAAGAGAGTCGGGAGACGCTTGACAAGCTCAGGTCAGGCACACCAAAGAGGTCAGCTGAGAGGATTGTTTACTGGCTTGACCAGTACAGCTCCACGCTCATCAGCAGAAGCTCATTTGTCTTCGGTCACCTGAGTCTCGCAAATGGCTCAGAATAGTTTGTTTATTCAGTCGGTGCCTTCATGAAAAATGACATGCCCAGCCAGCATCAACAAAGACACCAGTCGTGAGTATTTGCCAAGTGTTCCACAGCTGTGCGATGGACACCGGGAGTGGCAGAAGGTGACATTTTTCGCTAGTCTTCTGCTGAATTACACTACAAGCCGCAGTCATTGCAGTGAGACTGCTGGTTTTGCGTATTCGAGACTACTCAGTGCATGAAGTTGCGGCGGAACATGGCCTGGGCTACATTCAGCATGGGGCAGGTTGCATCATGCGGAAGGCAATATCACTGAGCCTGTGGCCACAAGAAACTCTGCTACTATAGCCTCACCACAAAAGAAGCCGTGTTAGATTTGGAACACACGAGATGAAAGAGGAAGCATGAAAGACAAAATCAAAAATACTGATGGTCTTCTGGGACAGAAGATCAGCTGTTATTTCCTGATGACTATCATGTTAGTATTCTCACAACACTAGATTTGTCTCTTCAGTTCATGAAAGTCACAGAAGATACAATTTGATTCATAGTACATCATTACTTCTGCCGACATATTTTTATTGCAGTAAATTTCCACCAATTTCAGAGTAAAGTATTGTGCCTTGTTCGTTGTACTGACCTTTCTGTTTGACAATGATAAATCTTTTTCTCAGTGAAATTACTGCGAGCAATACGCTTGGGAGAGTTTAGCTGCTCACGAGCAGCTTACCATCACCAATACTCAAAAGTCAATACAAAGACAGCAGTGTTTCTGCTGTACAGCGATAGTTATTCTTTGCAGTCGATCGGCGAAATTGCGGCTCGACAGAGTAGTTATTGCTGGCAACCGAATGCTTGCGTAATAGAGCGTGACGTATCAGATTTGCGTTCGGCCAGTCTAAACACTTCGACAGAATTTCACTCATATTTCACTGCTGCTTGCCTTCTTCAGGTGATTGTATTTACCAGCTTCTGCGTAGAAAACCTTTCGCGAAGTTTTTCATGAGTTTCACTTCCACTGGGTCATGTGTAGACTGATGTGTCACTCTCGAATTTGGAAATTTGACACGTCTGATTCGGGAATTACACAGCATTCGTCGGGCAGAGTTCGTTTATTACGCACTATTCTCGATGGTGTATCGTGATTGTAATTAAATGCGCGACATTTTATTTACGTGGCTTCATAAAGTTATCTATTCGACCATTACGATTAGCTGGTATGGGAGGAGTCTGTTGGCTGGAGCCGTTTGGTGACGGTATGAATTATGAGCAGAACCGCATTCGACTTTATGCGCATACCGTTGTTATACCGCAGTAGTGTTAGTTAATGTTCGAAAGGAATTTGTTACATCTTCTCCTCATTCAACACGAAAGGAGCAAACATATAATTGCACCAAAATCTGTGTTTTCTTCATACGTGTAGCAATCGAGAATAGAAATAGAAAAGAGAAAAGAAAAGATAGTTAATTATGTTTATAAATGCCGTAAAATCCCAAATTAATAATGTCGAAGTGCCATGCTTAAGAGCAGCTCTGATTGTTTGCCAAAGTCTTCTGAATGACTAGCTGATGATTAAATTTCGTGCTGGCGAAGAATTTGTTACGCTCGCCGTCACAATCACCTGAGCTGAAGTCACGGCACAATGTAATTTTGGCTTCGCGTGTCATTCTTTCGACTTCCGGTTTGTCCCACTTTCATCAGCACTGGCATTTCCGACTTCTGGATGACGCTAGTTTATTTGTCCTGCAATACGAGTTAAAACAGTGAGTAATGTGGCAAGCTCGAAGATGTTATATCTCCACTATGCTCCCTCCATAGCTCTCAAGCTGTTTCAATGTAACAGCATGGGATTTATAACAAACAGACAGAAATAAAACAGCACTGAATTTCACGAAACGAAATAAAACTTGTAAGTTCCTCTTTCTAAACAATTCAGTTTTTGTCTTTCCTTTTTCCAGTTTAGTATTTGTATGACACATTTTAAATATGGTAAAATAAAATCAACAGAAATATTTGGTATAAGTAAAATATTATTACATAAACATAAAGTTTACTATCATTCATTTTATAACCATGTGCTTTATGAACAGAGTTTATCACAAAACAGCAAACATAAATGTCAATGAACAAACAGAGCACTACTGCAACAGGGGCAGGAAATGGCAGAATGAAGATCTTAGGCCTGGCCATCATGCCTCATTTTTGCTAGCACATGGCAAATGGCGCGTGGAAAATGACGCCAGCAGTCAAATGAATTACACAGCAGAAAAGCACACTGAACAAATGAATCGATGTTCATGATGTAATGTTCTTCTCTGACAGTACCAATATTTCACAGAAATTGCTATTTGAATTCTCACAGTGAGCAGCACTAGGTAGCCTTCAGAAGTGTTGCCAGACGTCTTCACAGTAATAGCGCCACGGGCTAGTCTGTTAGGAGCGCGACACATCGCAGGGACGACTAAAGAATTAAGGCAAGATATTTATATTATGTTATTTATTGTTACACACACACACACACACACACACACATTACACAGCTAATAGAATACACACACACACACACACATATATATATATATTACATATATATACATATACATATATATATATATATATATTAATAGTAGTAGTATTTTAATTATGTGCAGACTGACTAAAGGGATGAGGAATAAAATATGTTTGATCTATAGTATATAGTTTGTGGTACTTGTGGAATAAAATTGTAAGCTTGTTTTAAACATTTTTTGTAACAAAATAACATTTTGTGTCAGTGTTCTTGAAAATAACACACAAAATAATTTCACTATTTTATACAGCGATGGTAATAATGCTAAAAATGCCAGTGATTTCCATGTAGTTTGTAAGTGTTACAAATATGCAATGAACACATTCACTCTGATTTGCTTTCAAGAGCCCCCGTGTGTCTGTGTGCCAGTAAATGTTACAGTGGAGCACACAGCAGGCCACTTCCAAAAGTTATTTATAGAAAATAAAACAACATACAGTTGTGAGTTCTTTGTTTGATGGGCAGTGATGGCTTGTGAACCAGTAGATGGCAAATAAAATAAAATAAAGCAAAAATTCTCAAACAAAGGTAGAAGGATAGCCAGTTGCACAATGCTTGTATAGCTTACGTGGGGCCCAGACAGCACGCCACACAGTGGCAAACAGTATATAGTACGCCATTGCCACATTCTTGTTTAACGCCATTTGTAATATCTCACTATCATTACAGAAAAATAAGTTGTTTACATATATATTAAAAAGGGTTGTTCATTTTCTGCATGACAGTGTTTGCTATTGTTTGTTACATAATGCAAAGACAGATTAAACTATTACTGCAATATATATTCAGCTCAATACTTGATTTAGATTTATTTACTTTCTTGACAATGAGTGTTTTGCTTAGAAGAATACAATATTTAGATTATTTTTCAGTTTTGTAGTTTAACATCACAGACCAGTCGTCTGTCAGTCGCTTGACTTCATTTCAGTGTTGTTGCTATCAACAAACAACAGATGTGTATCTCCACAAATTACGACAATATTTTCAAAGGGTCGCAGCAAGTGGTTAATTTTACTACAAATATACGCACACACGCGAACTGTATAGAACAAAGAACATATAGCATCATCTGAAAATCTTTTATATTCAGTTTGCAGTTTTCAGTGATTTCTGTGTCGAGATTATTATTGCAAGCTCACTTTTTCATACCCGTAATGACATGATCGGTTATATTCACTTACCTTTCTTCATTTTTAAAAGTTAAACAAGCCAGGTGCATGGCACAGATTTTCCATCGTGTCTTCATGCTTCGTTTTTGGTTGGTTACTCTAAAAGTGCAAGCATAGTAGTTGGCTTTTATCTCTATACCGACATGATTTCTCGTGCAATGTCAGCACAGTCAGTTTATGTTAATAAAGTAGGTAAAATATATTAAAATATGGTTCTTCTTCAGTTAATGCACACAAGAATATACTGTAAATACATGATTTGCTAAAGTTAGAATGCAGCTTAGTTATTGTTACTTTTATAATTATTATGTTATGCATTTGAGTTTAGTTAATAGAGAGTTGATATTATTAGCAAAATAAATCATAGGATAGCCATGCATGAAAGCATTCGTGCACAAATTATTTTTTATTACTCCTACATATTCTGTGATATATATATTACTGTATGATTGAGTTTGAATACATTTTATAATCTTCTGATAATCTTCTGTTGTAATTTACACTATCAAGTTTGTAGCCTGGACACTATTATTGTGTCACATTATGATTTGTGCAGAGCATGAACATGTTCTCTTTGAGCAGATAAGTTTAAATATCCATTTATTTAACTGAAGTCTAAAAGACGCTATTTTAAAATAGATATTTGGTTGCTTTCATTTGGATGATTATTTATTTATTTTATCAGCCAGTTAGTTTGTTGTTCGAAAGTTTGTTTTAGTGTTTGAAACTAAAAAGTTCATAAAGCCTGAAGAGTTAAATAGACTGCGAATTTCAGCATCTGCTCATTTATTTATTATTATGTTGCATGAAATTATGCTTATTTCATCAACGCGTTGAATTGAGAGTATATCGTGTTTATATGCCATATACTGTATGGGGAATTTCAAATGAAATATAATATAAATAGTTCTTTTTCATTTATTTATTTCGAGCTGAATTGTTAACACTATTTTCATTGCCGTTATTACCTTCTCTTATCTTCAGAAAATATATCTTCAATATATATCTTTTATGTTGTTTAAGTTATACCTTGCCAATACCGCGTTATTATCACCAATGTTCGCACACACATATTATCGTGAATTAATGAATATTAATGAACATTGTTGCAACAATGGCATTTACCAGGAGGTTAGCGCAATGAGAAATAATGAATAAATGAAGTCAGTATGCAAATAAATTCTGTTTGTACGTTCACGTTATCATTCGTTGGACATAGTTACATGTGCCAAAGATACAGACAGGATACGACGTTGAATGCCAAACATATTATAAAGATTACGGAACAACAACGTTGAAATGAATCCTTGAAATAAGAGCGACAGCAGTCAGAAAGAAACCAGTCATATCACATGCCGAAAGTCGGGTCAAATGTAAGACGTTCACTGAAGCCATCGCGTGAGTTAGAACGTTGCCTAGGTTGTGTCGCCACAGCATGTTTCGCAGTGCTAGACTTTTGCGATTCGTTTGCGGTGTATTTAGCGTTTGTTATCGCGATCATTAGTGAAAGCATGGTGTATTATGACACCGTTGTTAGCAAACGTACTTCAGCTGTGTTTCGTCTTCTCTCCCAACAGTTGAGACACGAATGTTTCATAAATGTTGGTTATCACGCGGTCAGCTGCAGTAGCGAAGTCACAGTTGCATAGCCTCGGCGGCTGGCTACGAGAACAAATGCCGTCAGCCGCCTAACACTCGCTGACATAATGCGTCCATTCAGGCCTGTAAGACACACGTTGGTTAGCAATAGCCTGACAGAAATTGTGTTCACGACGGAGATATTACGAGTCGAATTTCGTTTGATATACGATATGCGAAGAGTCGATAATCATATTTGAGTAGATTTCAGATTTGCTAGTAGAGCGACACAGCCGCCATGTTCTAGCCTGTAAGAGACCAGCAGTTCACTGCACACAGCAATATTTTCATAGCAACATGAGTAGCTTCCTGTTACAGAGGCCAGGTGATGTGAGTTCACAAGGATATTAGTGGACTGTTATTTTCTGGAACAGGCAACATGTGTTATTGCCTCATCTGAGTTTTAGTTTACATAATTATAGTTCTATAAATCGGGAGCTTTATCACCAAAATCAAAACAAACACAAGAACAGAGGGCGGTAAATCAGAGATTGCATCAAACAAACTGAGGTTTGTCATACATGACTTGCTCTTACAAGGCTAACAGACTATGTTACTCTAAACCACAGCAACACAGTTTGTTCACAGATCAGCTTGTAATTTGAAAGCTTTCAGAGGATATTTTGCTTAGCTGCATATATTAATTTCCTGTTATTGTCGCACTTGTGAGTCTTCAGCCTTGTAATGTAATACGTGATTGTGTCGCACATCCTTGAAGCATAGGCTGCATCTGTGTAGCCAGTCTCGGCATGCAGGATCACGCCCGGCCACTGTAATGGAAGACGACTTTCTGGGTCGCCGCTGCCAGTCTTCTGACGCCTTCGGCTGACCTGCAGTTTGACGTTAGCCCCTTCACCGTGACATTACTGGGTATAAACAGCAGCATTACGCTGACGGCCGTGAGGCCTACATGATGCTGGGGCTGTTTTCATTGAAAACACGTGCGGAAACACAGCTCGCAGCAGCTTTCCTGAAACATTTTCGTGGTTTACAAAACAGACGCCGTCTTGGCTTTCACCGACTTTTCGTTACCAACGCCTCGAAGCAACAGCCAACAAATAGACCGCGGGCAACGGTGTACTAAATTCTTCCTGTTTGTAAGTTTTCCGAGCACAAAGCCATCAGAATACTATTTCACAGCATTAAAGTCACTTGACAGCTCGAACATGGTTACGGTTGCCGACGTGCGGATAAAGAGGTATTCAAACAGCAGGACGCCAGCCTATCAGTTTCAGCAGAACATACGCGTTTTATTACTTTAGTAATGTTACGAGTTGCCTCTTATTTTTTTACTGTGTAAGCACATAGCCGTCTCTCGCCGAGCCTGCACCGTTTGTGTTGCGTGTGTGTGCGTGTGTAGGCGTTGAGTCGAACGGAAAAGATTTTGACGCACGGGAAAGCCTGCCGCTTCATGCGAGGACCTCCAGTCACCTCTTCCTCTAGCTCGAAAGCACGTTTGGCCTGATGCGGTTACGATGGAGGGGGAACAATGCCGAGCTGACTTCTGTGAGTTACCACACGCTTCAGCAATCACGACAGTTCAGTTCGTCTTAAAACAAAGCGATCGCTTCAGAGCGCAGCAAGCGCACTACAGGTCGGAGTCACCATCACCTGCAGGAGGGAGTATACCAGACGCGGTTGAGGCCGGTTGCCACAGGGGAGTCGTTGCAGCTCGCCCACCTTCTCCTATGGAGGGCAGGCAGGCGTGATGCAGATCGGCAGCCTAGGGACAGTCGGGCAGCTGTATGCCGGTGAAGAAACCACAAATGGTTGTTGTGTTTGTACATTCAACATACCCTAATTTTATAATGTTTTACTGACGTTGTTTGTCAGTGGGACATACAGCAGCAAAAGTTAATTTATACTATATCACGTGAAACAGAGCATAGCACATTTGATTAGCAGTGATTGTTACATACTAATTAGCGTTCGTGTTTGCTGAAATAGCATGACGCTTTGTTTCGTTGGCAGATGCCATAATTGGCACTTCATCTGGACGTTTAGTAGCTTGCCGTGCGTTCGGAGTTGTTTTCCATTCAGAGCGATGATCCTTCAGAAATCGTTCAACATGAGCGATTTAGCCAAATGTCGTTTATTGATTGCTTACCGAAGGACAGATCGCTTGTTTTTGTGGTATGCCTGATCGTGTGCTTGGTTCATGCCAGATTAAAAGTACTTAAAATGTCGAAGTCTTCTTTGTCAATTACAGAAATAAATGGCAGTTACAGAAATCGCACACATACCTTTCACTTATTGCTCTCATTTACTGAGTCTCTTGAGTTATTACTTCAATTAAATATTACTATTACATCAATTGCGAAATGCCTTCTGGTGTTTGTGAGTCACTAATGACGACAGTCAGAGTTAATTACTCAGTAAAACAGTGGAGGGTCAATGTCAATTGTAATATTTGCAGACATAACAGGGATCATCACACATTGTGGTTGCTCTCATAGCAGAGAGAAAAGATAGTTAGGTCAAGGATCAGCTGGCCACAAGTGTGTAGCGTGTGCAATGATGAATAAAGATATTACTGTAGAATTGCTCTCTCAAACATTCATGTTGAGATTGCCTGCAGTCCTCTACTCAGCTTCCCCTGTCTATTGTCTGTGCCTGCTCACTAGAAATCACATGTTATGGGTTCACAGTCTTCTCATCCTCTTCTCTTTTTCCCTTCATTTAGTCTTCTGTTGTTTATTTTTCAGACCTTATTTTGCACTGCGTTAATGGTTTATTTAAAACAGAAAAAATTGATAGCCTAAAATTGCTCTTCTGTTGTAAAGTTGTTCAGTCCTATTACATTCTGTATAAACTCATTAACGAAAAATAAAGATCATAAGAAAATAAATAAAAGCAGAAGGTTCAGGAACAAGGAAAAGAGAGGGTGAGGGATGGGGGCTGTGTAAGCTACATAACATGATTTCTAGGAGTGGAAGGCACTTTATCTGAAAATAGAGACAGGAGAGTAGAATTAGGAGGGATTACAGGCCGTCCCAGTATTATAGAATGGTTTGATTGCAAGAGGGAGCAATTCTGCAGTGTCACTGTTCATCAAAACACACACACACATACACACACTCAGCTCCAGTGAGTTGATGTCCTTGACTGCTAAATAAAATTATCTCTGCCATGGAATATGCAATGCAAATTTATTGATCCTGTCTCTCTATGTCTGCAAATACATTTTGTTGACATTGACATTTATATTTTGTTTAAAAGGAACCTGCAATGCCTGACTAATCGATGTTAATTATTTCAAATGATAAAGACATTTTCCTAATTGATGTATGGAAATTAATATTTAATTGAAAGTAATAACTCAAAGAGACTCCAATCAGAAACTAATCGAGAGGTGTGGTGTGTGCAGTTTTATACAATCAAGATTTGACTCTCTGTAATTGACTTAGCGGGCTTCGCATTTTGGGGTGTACTTTAATCTGACGTAGACAGTGGATCCAGAAGCCAGTACTGTACTATTAAAACAACAGTCCCTAATCCTTCAGTAGCTAAAATCAATAAACATTAATAATGAACATTTAGCCTAACTAATAGTATTAGATTGATTTCTGAAGGATCACAATTTCTGAAGACTGGGAGAAAAACTTAATTCAATCTTTGAGCAGCAGAAGCACTAAGTCCAGATGGTGTAGTTATGGTGATCTGACGTTATGGGCCTAAAGAGGTCAAGTGCTAACCAGCCAAACCCTTGAACCTTTAATTGAAAGTATGGTGTCACTGCTGGTTTAAATGTGCTATGTGACTACGTGATATAATTATAAATTAACTTTTGCTACTTGTGTCCCCACTGTTAAACAAGCAATCAGTAAAGAGTATTACATAAAATTAGGAATTATGTTGGGTCTTGCTATCAACAACCATTTGTGGTTTGTTCAGCATACAGCTACCGGGCTGTCCTGCAGCTGCCGATCCTGCATCACTTACCCGCCTCCATAGAGGTGACGCGAGCCGCAGTGGTCCCACCAGCAGCCCGCCTCCAGCCCACGCATCACGCAGACACATGCCCCTCCTACAGGGTGATGGGGTCCGCCCAGGAGGCTCGCCATTGCCCTGCGCCCAAGAAGGGCCAGCTTTTATTTTAAGACAGACTGAGCAATATCAGCGGTTAAACAGAAGCGTGTGAGCAACCCAGGGGGCCCAAACTCTCATGCACCCGTGACTCTCCCACCATCCATGGCCACTGAGCAAACTGATCTTCGAGCTAGAGGAGTGACTGAGGTCCTCACACGGAAACCCAACCCAGACTTCCCATCCTCCTCGGTCCCGCCACCTCCCCGCCCTAACTCGGGAGTGGACTCAACGCCCCACACACACAACAGCTGCCGCTGGGCCACACCCGCACCCCTAAACAGCAGTACAGATCAACGGAGGACAGGAGCTGCAGCCTTACCTGCAAAAAAAAATAAAGAGATCGCCCGCCAGCAGCCTTTCCACGACATCCAGGCATATGGGTTCCGCTGGAACTTGCGGGAATGGGCAGCGATGTGACCGAGGACTCCACCTCTTTATCCACTACGTCAAATGAGCCAAGTGTAAATACTATATCTGAACATCAAAGTGAGCTTTGAGTGCAGGAAATGAATTATTCTGATGAGGCCTGGGTGCCTGGAGAACTTTACAAACAGGAAGAGACAAGTACACTGCCACACCGGTATGAATTTGCTGTGAAGGTTTCAGTGTCCCAAATGGTGTGAAAAGTGTTACAGTAAATAAGACTATTAGCCTCAATTTTTGCCAAAGACTGCAAGGGAGCAGTTTCAGGTAACGCCGTGGCACCTGGATAGACGGTTCCGCATACTGTTTTCTTCAAAACAGCTAGCATCATGTAGGCCTATCCCGGCATCAGAGCATGAAGAGTACTACTTTGATTTATCACAAGTAATGTCACATTAGAGGTTGAAGTAGGCGACTTCAAAGAGCCACAGGTCCAGCTGAGAGGGACGCCAGAGACCAACGCCGGGCGATTTTAGGGAGGGTCAGTCTCTAATACAGCTGAGCGAGTTGATCCTGCATATCGGGACTGAAACATACAGATGCAGCCCTGTGCCTGGATGCATGAGACGCCATGGACCGGGCCAAGCTATAGAACAAGAAGATCACAAATTCGCGAGTAATAATAGGAAGGGTACGCCATGCAGAGCAAAACCAAAATATCTCACAGAAAGCTGCGAGGTTACACAAAAGAAGCGGTCCACAGCAAGACAGAAGAACGACATTGTATTAAACAGCGGACTGAAAATTAGCACATGTACTGCTAACTTAATGGGTGGCAAGTCGCGTATGAACAAAGCCCGCTTTGACTTTCCAGCCCTGGGGTTTACTCGCCTCAGCGTATTTCTGTTGTTTTGTTTTGGTTGATTAAACCCGCTGTACGGTTGCCACGTGTTGTAGCTTGGGCTGTGGCATCAGGTGGAGGGTGTGCGATTTCTGCCTGTTCCAGGAGAAATGGCAGAAAGTTCCACTCCAGCATCAGAGTGACATTGGGAATATATCACCTATCTTAGCAACAGGAAATTACCTCAGTTGCTATAGAAATGTTACTGCAGAACTTTGTACAGTGTCTTGCAGAGATAGGAGCATCAGCCAGAGCTGGTGCTCGTGCTACTTTTTGTAAATCTGAAATGTGCTCAATTATGAATTATCGGAAATAAGCATGATCATCCACTGGGGCAAGAGTCTGTTTCAGCTGATATCTCACCGCCGTGTCTTAAGTTTTATTTCAGTTAATGAGCACGTAACGCAAATTACTGGAGCCTGATGGATCGCGACAGTCAACTGGTGATAAAAATAGTGGATATACATTTGATCCATATGAAGCTAACATCGAGAATTTCTTAACTTGTGACTTTTCCATGGCTGTTATCTAGTGATAACTAAGATTTATGGGTATCTACGTCTAAACTATTTGGGAGGAGATTGAAATACAATAGAGGTGCGCTTGCTAACAGCAGTTGTCATAGTGTACTTTCGCGTCGCCAATGAGTCACGTATGACAAGACCTTTAAATACACTACAAACAGATATTTGAAAATCCTACAACGCCACGGAGCTTGTCTTAGCATGATTTGCCACAACCTAGACTGACGCTTCTAATGCACGTATGAGTTTTGGTAGAGGCGATTGTCTACATTTTGACTTGACTTTTCAGCATATGACAGACTGAGAGTTTTCTTTCTGACTGCAATCAGCTCTATTTCAAGTTCATTCTAACATTGTTTATTCTTCAATGTCTTTATGATATGTTGTTTGGGCACATTCAGCAGCCAGTATCCTACACAATACGGGAACATCTTTATACATGAAATACTTGAGCACCAACAGAAATGGTGTACATTGACATTACAAAACAAGAATTTATTTGTATACTGATTTTCATTTGTCTACTTGTTTCCTCATTGCCCTTTTAACCTCCTGTTAAAATTTCTATTAAATTATCTACAACAATGTTCATTAATATTTCATTAATCTACATTGAAAATATGTGTATGTGTAAGACATTAATTGATGTCTTATATTGTTCTTAAAAGATTATAATTTAAAAATAAATATAAAAGATATTAGAAGATATATTTTCTGAAGAGATAGAGGCACAAGCAACAATGAAAATGAAGTGTTAACAGTTCAGCCTAGAGAATAAGTAGAAGTAAAAGGGCTAGCTCACATTTGCATTGTATCTATTTGGAAACCTTACATGCAGTATGGGTATATAGGTACAGTATACTCCTAATTCACTCCTTTATAAATTAATTAAATAAAGCATAATTTCATAATATAATGTCATAAAATAGGCAGATGCTGAAATTCACTGGTCTCATTTTATCTTCAGGCTGCTGGTTACTGAGGTTTCAAACATCAAGGTTTTAAACTTCCATGTGGGTTAATAGGTACTTTAGTATTCAAATAAAAATAAAGTAATAATCATCCAAATGAGCAAATCGTGTATCTATTTTAAATAAAACGTCTTTAGACTGGAGTTGGAGGAATGGGATGTTTACAAGCCATCTGCTCAAGGAGGTGCTTGATCTATTACTCTACTTTTAAATTAAGTAATGATGACTATAATATTAATTAGTCCAGGCCAGAAGCTTGATGAAATGTAATTACTAACAAGAGATTGTCAAGAGATTATAAAAATCTTATTCAGAGTAATCATATTTGTAAAGTATGTATACATAAAGAATATGAGGATTTATTAAAAAAATAATTTATTTTTTTGAATCTTCTATGCATGGTATCCGTGATTTAATTTTACAATAATTGTCCTCTATTATTTCTGACAAATGCACAATATAATAATTATAAAAGTGGCAATATTAAGCTCCACTTTAACTGTATAGATACGTATATTTACAGTATGTTCTTGATGGTAAAATAAGCTGAAGGAAGACCCTATATTTTAAATATGTTTCATCACTACCTGTACTTTGGTGATAGTTATGATAATTAATGCTGATACTGCAAGGTGTGAAATCACTAGTTATGACTATGAACTACTGTCTCAAAATTTTAGAGGGAATAAAATAAACATGAAGACATTCAGAGGTAAATTATGCACCACAAACTGTTCTTTAAAAATGGAAAGGTAACACTGGTCCGTCTTACAGTGCATGTATTCAAGTGTCATTACCATATGGGAAAAGTGAACTTGTGACGAGTCCTACCTAAGGAAACTACTAGAAAAATACAAAACTGGAATAAAGACTAGTGGTGTTATATGATTTCTATTTGACGTTCTATACTGTGGATTCAAATCATCAGGTGTGTGCATGTGTTTGTGAAACACAAGGTTAACTCCGCTTAACACGCTGCTTTTGAAATGTATCATGGTTTGGTGGGAATGTACATCTGGCTGTTTCTAGGACTGGCCTTGGCACAACCTGAAATGAAGCCGTAAGAGCTGATCGCTGGATATCGACCCTGCGGATGTTAAACTGCTAAACTGAAAAATGATCAAAATGTTGTGCCTCTTTCTAAAGCAAGAAAACACTCATTTGTGCAAAAGAGATTCAGGAATTCATCTACAGATCTGAGAAAATTGTTGGCTGGACTCCATGCGATTCTGGTGAACTGCCCATCTTATACTATGTAACAAAACAATAGCAAGGCCTTGGTTGTCACCCCAGGAGAATGGAACAACCACTTCTAATGTATATACGTAAACTAAATTTATTTTTCTGTAGAGTAAGTAATATAAATGATAGTGGGGATGTTGTTAAATGACGTTAAAAGACAGAATGTCGTTAGCAGTGAGCGTATGTCTGCTCTGCCACTGTGTGAAAACGTACATGTCTAAGGCAAGGCTTCATACATCGCTATACAAACTATTTATTCTGTGCTGGAAGACTTATCGCTCTACTTTTGTTTTGGGGTTTTTTTTTGCTTTTATTTTAATTTTAATTTGCCATCTCTTTGAGTTCACAAACTCATCACTGCCCATCAAAATAAAAGAGGGAACTCTAACTATGTTGTTTTGTTTTTCTATAGTGCTTTTTGGAAGTGTGGCATTTGTGTGTGCCTCCATTGCTGTACTGTCCCGCAGGTTTGCACTGGCACACACAGACACATGGAGCCTTGAACAACCAAAGGATGTGTCTTACTTCATATTTCTTGTACCTTAAACTGCATGGAATCATACATTTTTAATAAATTATTGCAAAAATGTTTTATTAATAAAATAATTAAAATTATTTTGTGTGTTGTTTATTTTTCAAGAACCTTGACACAAAATGTTATTTTCGATGAAAAAATATTTAAAACTAAATCTATAGATACTTCTACAAGTGCCACAAACTATATACCTCATGGATTCAAACTCTGTATTTTGTCTCTCTCAGGCATAATTTTTTGGTCAGTACACTTTTTATAATTAAAAAACTAGCTATAATTGCTATTAATATATATATATATATATATATATATATATATATATATATATATATATATATATATATATATATATGTGTGTGTGTGTGTGTGTGTGTGTGTGTGTGTGTGTGTGTGTGTGTGTGTGTGTGTGTGTGTGTGTGTGTAACGAGATAAATGTGGCACATAATTATAAATATCTTGCCTTAGTTCTTTGATTAAATCCTGCGCACATGGATTATAGCTTTCCTATTAAGCTTGTTTGTGGCGTCATTGGCTTATTGAGCTGGAACATCTGCAGTGCAGCGCCACGGAGAACTGCTACAGGTAAGTCGTTTTTTGTAGTCTACCGTGAAATCTTAAAAATATAATTTCGTGAAAATGTTAGACACTGTCGGAAGGTATTGGTACATCATAGACATCGATTCATTTGTTCAGTGTGGCTTTCTCTTTGTAGTTGTTTTGATACTTTTTGTGAATTGGTGTCTGTTTTCCATGCGCTACTTTGCCATAAAAGCAACAAAATGAAACGTGTTCTGAATAGGTAATGAAGACCTTCTGAACTTGCCGTTTACTCTATTGCTCTCTGTGCAGGTAATTGGTTCTCTGTTTGTTCATCTGAGTGTTTTCTGTATTTAAATGTTTTGTAAGTTAATGTTTGTCTGTAAAAGTACGTAAGTTTAAGTAAATGGATGATGTAAACTTCTTGTAATTTATGGGGATTAAGTGTTTCTTAATTTTTATATATAGTGTTTCTTGTTGATTTGGCTGCTGTATTTAAAATGTAAATGTACGTATTTAAATATCCAGGGAAAAAGGAAAAGACAAAAACTGAATTGTTTAGAAAGAACTGGTTTGTCGTTTCATTGAGAATCTAGATTACTGTTTTATTTCTGTCTGTTTTGGTTTATGTTCATACTGTTACATTTAAGAGCAGCAGAGAGCCATGGAGAACTGCTGTAGGAATTTATAACATCTTCTCGTTGACCTCATTTACTCTATTGCCTGTGTGCAGGACAAATAAACTTAACGTCATCCAAGTCCAGAGGAGTGCTGATGAAGGTGGGACAAACTGAAGCCAGATGACACGGAAACCAAAGCAACACATTGGTGCCGTGATCAATCAAGGTGGTTGAAGATCATCATCCGGTAGCCTGTCTTCATTCTTCATAGCACAGAACCTTCAGCTAAGCTCTCCCTATTAGTCATTCAGAGACTTTGGCAACAATCAGGAAAACACCTAAGTAGACACTGACATTATTAATGAATTTGGGGTTTGCACGAGAACATAGTGTATGCATTCTTTCTTTTCTATTTCTATTTCTCAGTTGTATGCCCTTTTTATTTATTATGGAAAATACAGGTTTGAATCTACTATATAGGTACTCTTTCATATGCTGATGAGGGAGAGGTCTGTTAGTGACATCAATTCCTTTCCAGACATTAGCCCTAGCTGTACTACATGGTATAAACAACAGTATGCGATAGAAGCTCTAATGGAACTCCTGCTCTGTAATTCATACTGTCCTGGAACGTTCATTAATTAACGATCATCCACTCCATACCAGTGTCATATGTCTGTTGCAGATGGATAAATATAGTACAGTAAATAGTGTCCTGCACATTTGAACTTACAATCACACAGATACTGCATCAAAGAATAGCTGCGTCGTAGATACACAATCTGACCAGAATTCAAATGTCTTAATTCTCCCAGATTCAAGCAGTCAAAGATTTCCAAATTTCAGGGGTGACGCATCAGATACTGTTACACTTGATGAGTGGGTGAGCCTATGAAAAAACTTCATAAGAAAGTGGGGTTTTCTGCTCTTGAAGAGCAAGGTGAAGAGATTTTAACTTACCTGAGAGGCAAAAGCCAAAGATGTTGGTGGGGATGGGCAGGGATTCTGTCAAGTGGCTTGATATTCAACAAACTTGATGCAGTCTACACTCTATTACGCAAGCATTTCAGTTGCCACAGTATTCTCCATCCAATTGCAGATTTTCACACGCAGTCCCTGACAAAAGTCTGATTTGCTATCTGTTTGTAGAAACACCTGCTATTAACCATGCTATTATTGACTTTTAATTAATCAATTAAAAGTTAGAAATAGCTCGTATGGAACAGCCAAAACCCTCTCAAAATGATGTTTAATGCACTGAAATTAGTTTCAATTGAGAAAAGATTTCATCATTTAATCAAAACAGAAAGGTCAAATTTGGCAAGACAAAGGTCGGGTCGCCTATACAGAAATTGAAATAAAATTTACTGCAAATACAAAAATATGTCAGCAAATTCAAGTAGTGGTGCTGTGAGATCCTAAATTTAATATCTTGTATGGGACTTCCATGAGCTTAAATGACGCATCCACGCGGCTCTGGCAAGGATTCATACAACTATTGATGAAGCCATCAGGAATAGCAAAGAAAAGAGTGGTCTGGTGTTTCCCAGAGTTCATCAATATTTTTTGGTTTTGTCTTCCATGCTTCCTCTTTCATCCTCAATGATGTTCCGCAAGCCCTTTGGCCTCTTTATGGCTAACAGTAAGTAGCTAAGATTTCTGGGTATTTTAGACTATTGATGTTGCCTCTCTCCACTCCTGCAGATCTCTCAGACACCCCTAATACTGGATGTAACCCCTGAGACCATGATTTTTCCGCCACCAAACTCTCACTGTTTTCTGGGTGACCCGATCCATGCGGGAAGTTCCAGGTGTCTCCTGCAACATTTGAAAGTGACTGTAGGTAATTCAACAGAAGATCTATCTGAAAATCCACCTTCTGCCACTTTTCCAGTGTCCATCCTTTTAGCAGGCTAGCCTGCAAAACATACGTGGTTTTTCAATTGTCTTTGTTGAGTGCTGGCTTCAAGTACTGAGATTCGACCATGGAGGCCATTTCCGAGATAGAATCCAGCAACTGTTCTAAGGACACGGACTTAGGTGACTCAGGTCCCGTGATTCTGCTGCAGTGGAAATGGTCACCTTTGGATTTCAAGCCAACAAACGTCCCCTGATAGTTGTCTTGTGGGTCTGCCTGACGGCCTCATAAAATGTCCCAGTCTCTTCAAATCTTTATTTAATCCTCTGTACTTGACGTGCTGAGACACATTGGAAGGTGTCTGGCTACATCAGCAGTGGATCTGGTCTTCATTCTGATAATCAACACTTTAGTCTCAGGAATCTTAGGTACGTTTGTAGAGCCTAGCTGCAGTTGATGTGAAGGTCTATGTACTGGGGTTCTTTTTATACACACCTGAGACCTAATTGATCCATTCTTAGTCACAGGTGAAGCTCTATAAGGACAAGTGCGATAACACTTATGTCTGCAAAATTGATCTAATGGGCTTTACTTAAGCTGTGAATATTAGGAATACTTTTTTGATATTCTTGTTTTGCACATTACAAAAGCTGTTGGGATTTAAAATTAGCCATTTATTGTAAAAAAACTTTATTCCGAAATATATTTCAGCTGCACTTCAGGTCAATTTGCACAAGCTGGCCAAGACTTTATCAGGATCAAATTTCCCACGAACCTTTGATTACTGGAAGTGAGCTTGAACCACTATGGGATATAACAGCTGAGGCTCCTGAAGCAACAAGGAAAAGTGCTGGATAAATGGCTGATTGATGTCATACGAATGTTCATTAGGAATTACCCAACCTGATCTTAGCGCCACTTTTCTTCTGTAAAGTCCATTGACAAATGATAGTTTAAGTAAACTGCAAGAGATCCTCTGAATGAGTATCATTCAGGAGAAATATCAGAACAAATATGGCGTGATATGGACCTGTTAAATGTGAACCAAATTTTCAGAACGGATGGCAAGTCCACACAGGCTCAATGAAAGTGGAACAGGACTCACTTCCTCAATTGTTGGCAATGGCTCTAGAAAGGTGATCGGGATATGCTGGAGGAGGGCCTTGATGAATCACAGTGGTAATGCAAAAACTAAGAAGAATCAAGAAGAGGAGAATTGGTTTGTGAATTCCAGGTACAGTTTGAATGCTTCACTCATGCTTAGTGTGTACATAATTCACATTTAGCTTTTTACTCACTGTAAAACTATACTTGTTTCCACGTTGTTTCTCGCCAGATATTCAAGGAATCACTGTCCAAAGGAAGGGAAGGATGCTTGTTAAACAGCAGTCAAACTATGGATCATGTGAGGAGGAATGTGGATCTTGAGACTGAATCCCATTTCCAATTTTGATGACATAATGGACTTATTCCTTGTATCAAAATGTTTTAGTGATGTATCTTCAGACAAAACGGTCATCTTCAGGGTGTGCAAAGAGGCAAGTTGATAGCTTGTTTTATACATCTGTTTTACTTGAGTATTATATCATCTTTTTAAAGCTTTAATCGTCAGTATCGATGGTGTGTACTATCAGCAAATCTGCTGAAGAAACCCGATATTACAAGTCGTCAGCACTAGATATTGTCATTGTTGGTCGCATCACCGGTGGTTACCCTACCGTAGTCTATGATCTTAAAGCTACAGTGTATGGCTGCTCCATGATAATTCCCGCTTTAGTTGTGCCTCTGGGCAGACTGAAGAGATGATTTGATGATTTAACGCTGGCAAACGTAATTCTGGAAGCAATTGAGAGAAAACCACGGTTACCGGAGGCCCGTGTCTAAGCCGAAGTAACAATGAGGAATGATGAGTGTCTATGTTTTCATCTCTTTCAATACAGAACGATGGAGAGGTGAATCCATACCTGAGAAAGCTGGTACTGTAAATTGCAAAAGAAGTGACGTTAGGAACCACTACCTGAACATCTGGTTTGGAGAAAGCTACCACAGCTTCTGTCTTGTCAGCCGGCAGGACCGCTGTTGTGAGCCAACAGAGTCCAGAGCAAGACAAATATTTGTTGGAAGAGTCACAACACCTTACCATGGGGAGATGGCTAGATCCCTTGAAAGTCAATAATCCTACTCAATCACAGGAGTTATGTTGAAGAGATACGTGAAAAATAGCAGACGTGTCACCTTTTTGCATTGCTGTTCAAGATCCAAGCTACCGAATCAGATCTATCAAATCTGCACTACTAAGGAACCTTTACCTCCTAGATCTAATACGAAGCAGGCCTTGATGATTAGACCTTTACGTACCTTGATTTGGAGTCATGAAGGCCAGCCTCTGGAAAGACAAGTTGTTAAACATTATTGAAAAGTATGAGTCGTTTTCAAGAAATAATATAGATTATGAGATATAAAGGCTTTGTCCACCACTAATTTAATACTGATCCATTTTGTTTCTTAGAGGGACACCACTGTTAGTATAAAGGTAAATTGAGACACAGTGTAGCATAGGGAGAAAAAAACAGCTTCAGGCCCGCTGCAGGATCTATGATCCATCTACATTTTCTGCTCAAAGAACCGTTTGTCTGGAGTGACTAACTTTAGTGGTTGTAACTGACGGCGTCGCTTCAACCACACCAAATTCATGCTGCAACAGGCAAATACTTCACAACACATCTTGATACTGTAAAGGTAGTAAATAAAAGCAGAGAGAACTCACAAAGCACACCGTCCTCCCCTCTCTTCCCACTCCTGACCTCCATGAATATAATAGCTTCCTCAAGGTCTCTCCAATAGCCCAGCCACTTCTGGTGAGTAGAATGATGATGTCTTGGTCTTTTGGAGATGAGAATTTGTGTATGTCCTATGTTACCTTGATGTTTGCTGGCTTGCCCTCTGAGTCTGGCTACCTTCACCGCCTTGAAATGTTCTTCTCGGTTGTCACAGCACAATCCAAAGTTGGCCTCCAAAGAAATGTTGTTTCCTGACACGCAGCAGTTCTGGACGCATCATAAGGAGAAGGACAAGACTGACCCAGGGAAAGCTGAAGCAATTAACGCAGATCTACGCCTGATCGGATGGAACCAATGGAAAACACTATGTCAGAAAAGATCGGTAGGTCCCCTGAATGGTTCTGTATTATCATATCATTGAAGGATGTACAGCAAAAGCAAAGCCCTATTTGGCTGAAGATCAGGTGCACAAACAGACTGCCGTCATGAAAAGTTGATGCAAACTAAGAAAGAAAAAGTGAGTTACCTCAAACTTTCCCTGAGCTGACTGGACTAAGGATTGTGTGGTAGCCGGTACACCTTAAAATAGGAATTGAGCAATGAAAATAATTTGCCTTACCCCAGACTTTAAATCAGCCTTCATTTTGGCTGTTGATGCATCTTCGATGGAGTCGGTACACTGTCGCAGGTTCCACAGGTGAAGATCTGGCCTGACCTGGATCCTTTGCAAGTAAAACTATGTCTCACTCACAACGAACTATCCAGCTCATAGATTTGAGTTCTTGCTTTAAATGGCTGTTTGTGAAGTTTCAATGGCTGGCTGAAAGGATTTACTCACTGCATGGATTGACAATAACTTTTAAGTATATTCTGATCTAAACTAAGACTTGATGCATGTGAGCAGCGAAGGGCAGTAAAACTTGCTTCCTTACAGCCTTTGGATAAAGTATGCACTAGGAACAAAAATGTTGTTGCAGATGCTCTGAACCGTGAGCCATTTGTTCAGGTTATGAATATAGTCATCACCTTATTACTGAACCATACCATCTCTGAAATATGTCAGTGGTGTTGTTGATAACACTGTCCAAGATGCTTCAAGTGTGCCAGTAATCATCAGGCGGTGCAGGGATACATCGTTCTCATGATACGACCAGCAATGAATTCTCATTTTTCTGGGAGCCAGGATGTTTCTGCGTTAGTACAGGCCACGGTGGTTGAGAAGTATCAGATAGTACTGGTGATATCCTGCAGCCGCAATATTTGACCTCAAGCAGAAGATCAATATCGTGGCATTAAACCGAACGCACAGAATTTTTATGTCGGATTCTGCATTACATTGAGAGTGGCTGGAAACCATCTAAGAAAGAATAATCAAAAGAATCCACAAGTGTGTGGAACTTTAAGCACTGTGACAAATTTGTTGTTTCTCGGCGATATCGGCAAGGTGATGAGTGGATCCAAACTAAACAAGAAACTGTACTTGTTTGCTGTGCCTGCATCTCTGAAGGTCACAAATTTTTCATGGAATCTATGATGTTATAATATCGACGAGTAGAACACTGTCACTTGCAAGACAACGATTCTTCTGGATCTGATGAGTGATATTGATGACGGCGTAAATAATACGATCATGACTGAAAACTCTCGAACCGCAGCGCAATGTGCTCCATTACAGATCGTTCAAAACATCGTCCCTGAACTGGTTTAACTGACGCTGGTGGAGGTCGCGATGGAAAGTCGGATGTGCTGATTGTGACTGATCATTTGCAAAATGGCCCATGCATTTCATGTCAGAATCAGTCAGCCAATGATTTCTTGGTCTGCGGATTCCCAAAAGAATTCATCAGATCAAGGGCCACCCTGAGAGCTAGCTAATCAAGGAACCCCTGACTATGCATGGTATAGCCCACATAACACCGCAGACACCCATGGTGGGTAAGAAAAATGCTGAGAGGTTTAATATGACTCTGGCATAATCTAGACATTGCCTCTGTGCCAAAGTCAAATGTATTCAGATGTTACAGCAGCTTTATCTTCTGTTATGTCTGTACTGAAATATGGAAACAACTGGTTTGCCTCTCATTCCCTTTTTATGTTTAAGTTCCTCATCTCCCAAATTGACATCCAGTTTTGTGAAAGTGTGTGTCTAAATGGAGGATGTGTGACCAGAAATATTTCAGTCTGCTGAGAAAAGACTTACGGGAAGTAAACACAGCAGCATGATGCATGACTCTGAAAGAGCAGGATGCAGCATGCACGACTGCATAACAGAAAGGTGAAGGGCCACCACTGACTATTGGTGATAGAGTACAGGATAGTGCAAACAGGCAGTAAGAAGAAGAGTGTTGTTGACAAATGGATCATCTCATATGAAGTAATGTGTATCCTGACATTGTTTACATGATTCAGGATTTCAACTCAAAGAAATGAGAGTAGTCCATAGAAACCTTGTTACCTGTAAACTTCCTACTGTTGATGACCCGAGGAGCAGGATGGATGGGATAAATTGCGAATGATTAAATTTGTTTTTCAAGAAAACAAAGCTGACCAAGATGAACTGCAAACTGGCATAAGTAATCCTGATGTACTTGATTATAGATTGGACGACAAATTGTACAGAGATGCCTGATGTGTCAGTTTGTGTGTTAGAGGAGTGGAAGCAGGAGGTCAAGACTCACTCAAGGAGACACAACAGATGATGTTTCAAAGGAGAACTGTAGGTAGACAGCCAAGGTATGCTGAGTCTGTACTCAAACTAGAACTGGCAGAGTTATTGTTTCCCAAAAGTTGATTTATGAAAATGAATCAATACATGGTGATAGATCAAAATCTACAGTGAGCTTTTTTGTTTATTTAGTTATATGCTTACTACATAAACAGTTACATTCTCTTCTTTGTGCTAAGAGAACACTAAAGAAATATTATTTTATGTACAATCTTGTAAAATCTGAGTTGGTATGATATTAGCATTTTAGGTAACAGGCATCTCTTTGAT